>NW_001849859.1:0-135000 GCF_000181695.2 Malassezia globosa CBS 7966 | reverse complement strand
AGCGGATAGATTGAATCAACATACACTCTATGAAAGTAAGTACGTACGTAGGAGAGAGAGAATCCGAAGCCAAGCGTACGAGAAGAGAGCGGAACCGGAGCGGGCACACACACCTCCATTGGCTGTGCCTGGGGCGATGGTGTGTTGGAGGTACACACCTCCATTGCTTCGCTCACAGAGAGAGAGAGAGAGAGAAGCGCTCGAGTGTGGTATGCACTCGAAAGCACAAATCTTTAGAACCCGGGCTTAGCCTCAGCAGATCGTAGCAACGAGGCTACTCTACTGCTTACAGCACCCAGTTCCCATTCAAGTCGTCTGCAAAGGATTTTCCCCCGCGCATGTTTCACATTGTAATGTACAGGGGACACAGCACCCTTTCCGGAACTGTGCCCTACCTGTCGTATGGTGTACGAGCAAAAGCTCTATTCCAACACAAGGCATGTGCGGGACCAATGTTATCGCTTCTAGCACGGATTCTGGCTTAGAGGCGTTCAGCCGTTCTCTATTCATGCAATGGATAGTCTCATCGAAAATTTGGTACAATTATTAT
Organism: Malassezia globosa CBS 7966; assembly: GCF_000181695.2. Classification (NCBI taxonomy): domain Eukaryota; kingdom Fungi; phylum Basidiomycota; class Malasseziomycetes; order Malasseziales; family Malasseziaceae; genus Malassezia; species Malassezia globosa. The sequence goes on along the minus strand of NW_001849859.1, from coordinate 134,450 downwards.
TATCGATAGGGTTTTTGAATCAGTGGAGGTTTCGACAAATCTTCATGTTCGATTAAGGTGAGATCATGTAGCCGAAAGAGCTGTAGTGGACCACTAACGAATAGATTTCGGTGGTGTGGAGACGTGTGGAGGGACTAGTGGAGTTGGAATGAAAGGTGTGCTGCATTTAGCCCAAGAACTTATGTGTAGTGTTTTCCTGGATGGTGAGGGTACGGAAACAAGCAAGGCAGGGCGGCAAAATTTTCAAAGCATAGAGAGCACCCGATGGCTCGAACAAACACGACACAATTAGTGGACACACAGTGGTATTAACCGCGAGGACGATATCGTGTACTTAAAGTATGGATTATTTACGACATGGGTATCACGTGGCTATTTCGACTGTCAAACGATTACGAGATGACAATGAGGACACTCATTATCACAGAGCGCTTCGACCGCCGCCAGTTAAGATCAATTTAGGCTTACGTTTCGTTCGCTGCTTTGATTTGTCATGGGACTGAGAGGGTACATCGATACTTGAACGAGCCTCGAGGGCATTCCATGCATCATCCATATGGCGAGTTTCCGGTGTTGCATCCGTGTGGATGCTTGTAGCAGCCGGTGTTCCCCATACTGTTTTGGGCTGATGCCCGGATCGGGTCTGAGTTGATGACTGAGAAGGCATGCTTGGAAAAAGAGCAGCCGGGTCTTCCTTGGCGCCAGGGTGAATCGGAAAGTACATCTCAGCGCCGACCATAGCTGAATCACGGAAAGAAAGCTCGCTCGTCTCCGCGGAATAAACTAACGGTGCCTCACGTTCGCAGTGCTCAGCAGCTGACCGAGAGCGAGCATCTTTCGAGTCTTTCTCAGCACGCTGACGTGCTCGTTCTTCTTTCGACGCCTTTTCAAGTCGTCGCTGCTTGCGTTGCGACAGAGTAGAGCTCCACGACTTCCACGGAATTTCACCTTGAATTGGGCCCAACAGGGCAGACGTCCGCGCCCAGTCAATCTCAACGAAAGATATGTCAGTGGACATCGGCAGATGCGCTAAATACTTGCACTTCTTCCTAAGAGTTTCGTCCACTGTTCCTTCTTCCACATGCTGAACAGCCAGCATGAGGGTATCTGGAAAGGCGGCATATGTGCCAAAGTGTGATAAAAGAACCTTAATGTCAATCGGATGCATAAAAACATGCTGACCAGATGCAGCCTGATAGTAAAAGTATGAAAGAGCCGAGGGTTGTTTTTCTTGTATACATCGTGCTACATCTGGTAGCGACTTTGCTTGCTCCCATTGTGACTTTAAATTCGTATGCGCCACACGAAGAAAGTCGAGACTGAGCTCATCTTGATGGATTGCATGCTCAGGTTTCATTTCAAGCTCGACGTTTTCCATATCCACCTCGAGTGATGAAGCCAGCAGGTCAGAGGATGCCAAAACGCAATGCGCATATGTGAGTGCATCTGGATGATCGCAAGATAAACCCATACTGGCATCTACAGGCCAAGTTGAGGATCGAGGCAGGGCTAGTGACGAGTCTCGAGGCCGTTCCATTAGGCGCATTGTCAAAAGCCCGAATGTTTCGTTATGCTGAAGCTTCGGCGCACCACGGGCTTCTAGTTCCCTCAAATAGGTAGCCGTATGTACGTCGGCGAGATTTTGTGAATCGATCCACTTGACAGCTTTGAGATCACGCATGTTAACATCGTCCCAGCACACCGGGCATCGTTTTATATACCGAAGCACTCCACGATCTCCCTTCCCATTTTCTGCCACAGTCAAGTAATGTAATATGCATGCATAGCAGTATACATGTCCGCACTGCGTAATACGCGGTGCTATCGGTGGCGACAAACATATGGGACAGGTTGTTGCCTGCATCGCCTCAAACGAACCATGGGCCCGGGCGCATGAATCACTCGTAGAAGGAACAAGTACCTGTACGATATCATGCCATGGGAGAGGCAAGTCAGGATTGATCAGATGGTGTCGACTGTCGAATGACGGCTTCAGAACAAATCTGAACTGTGCATTCACGTAGCCTTATATTTAAGTCAGCATACTAGACCACTGAGCTGCCTCAAATTTTATGTCAAACACTTACGCTCACGATTAAATGGCCTGTGCGACTCGTTCCGGCGGAAACGGCGGGGAGGCGCAGGAGGCGCACGAGGAGGCAATGTGAAAGCCAAAAGCTGAAGATATTAGCGCATCGATGCGTACATGATTCAAACTCTGTGCGCGCTTTTTGTCTCCCTGTTTCGATCTTGACGACAGTGAGTTGCTCATCTCAGTGGACATCGATGTGGCACGAGGCGCGCGCGCCTTTTCGCGTACTCAAGTAGCTATCGTGCCTGCCGTGGTCCAAGCGGTCGATCGGACTTAGCGGTCACAAGGCTTGAGCAGTGACAATGAAGTCATGGAGAAAATTGAAATATGTTATACGTCATGCTGACACATCCACTGCGCGTGAAAGACCTATCAACTATCAGTCCTGTCATGCCCATGCCATCAAAGCAGGCCTTGGCGCCTGAGCAAATCGTATGTTTTTCGGGTATATGCCTGGCGTGAGCTGTCTGTATATAACTTACATTGCCCTGGTCATCCTCAACCTCGACCGTGTCGTCTTCTTCAACGTTCTGTAACCGTTTCTGTCGCCGTAGTTTATCAGCTAGAGCGTACGCATCCTGGATTCTTGTCACGTCACGGAATTGAGGCGTGTTTGGTAGACCTAATGCACGCATACCAAATGCATGGCGTGATTCTTGGAAATGCTTCTCAAACACCTTTCGTCCTTTGTAAACAAAATCTGAACATATTTCGCATTTGTACTCGACACGAAGACCATGCAGCTTGTACATCCAAAACGGAATGGGTTTTCCATCCCACCCAACGGGGAGTTTTAGCGGGTTATACATCTTCTCTCCTGGAGCGCCGCCCTCACCATCTTCTGGAACATCTTCGTATCCCAAACCCCCAGTCTCGACTGCCTCATCCATTTCAGCATCCAGCGCCTCGGCTTCCTCCTCTCGCTCGCGTTCTGTTAGAGATGCTTTCCGTTCCACATTAGAGCGCGTTTCATCCCGCACAGAAGAAAGCTCTTTCGCAAGTGCTTGAATGAGCACTTCATCGCGTGCAATGAGTTTTGCGCGGAGCGAGCGTTTCTTCTGCCCCAATTCAGCAGCATTTTTTTCTCTCGTTTGCTGAGATTGCAGTGTTGGCTCACCTTTCTCTATGCGATGCATTGCTTTCATATGTCTTGCTGAAGTGAGGTGCGCATCATATACCGTCTGCTTTGCGTAGCTTCTCTGACATGCGTCACACCATATTCCTTCGCCCTGCTCGGTCTTGGTAGTATGGGGGCCATAAAGCGTGGTTTCTTTGGATTCCCAGCCGATGACACTGCCACTTTCCCAATCGGAGTCAAATTTAGCCAAACATGCTTCTTCAATAGCATCCACATCCTCGAGTGGCCGAGTCTTGTGCAAGAAGGATGACAGGTATTGGCTCAAATTCGTGAGGTATGTCCTGTAAGCTTCACTGCGCTTGGTTGCGACCGGTACAGTCGAAGAATCACCCACCATACAATCAAGGCGAGTGATATATTCGAGATAGCTCATAGGAGATACATCTTTTAGATTAAGATACATTTCATACTGAACATACAAGTCGAGGAAACGGCCACCCATCTCCTCACCACTAAAATCACGCTCCATCAAAGAAAAGTCAAATAAGGATGTATCATGTGTCCCAAGAATTGAGGGCGTGGCACTTGTTTCTAGAGCAATGGCGCGTTCAGGGTATTTTCGGTAGTAGTCTTGGAGATTTCCGAGGCGCTTGTAAAATTCCGACATGGCACCATTCTCATCGTCCGAACCCATTTGACTCGCTAGATTTTCCCATTCATTGGATCTTTCTTCATTCGCGTCATTGTACAATTCACTTAATGTTTGGTACCTGTTCACGATTTCATCCAAAAGCTGCGAGGCAGCAAGTTGCCATTGCATTTGGAGCCGATGCGATGACGCTTTTGGCGGATTATTCAAAGTATCAACCAAAGCATTTTCGTATTGTTCAATTTCTTCATGAGTCATACGTGTACTCTCGTACACCGAAGTATCTGCCATAATGAACAGCGCCTGCCCGCAGGTCAATCCCTGATCAAGGAAAAGTCGGCAGTGGGTGGGATCAGCTATCGAAAAGAGCCACGTGTGAAGCATTTAAAATTTTTTTTAAAATCGCGTCGCTCATCCTAGATTTTTGTGCTCAACTCAGTTGGCTTGTGTGTCTCGAGCGTGCGGGATTTACGATGGCGGTATGTTTTTCCTACAAGGTTCTGTTCTAATTCCAGGGAATTCACACCGCAAGTTCCAATATTGCCTTTGAAAGCAGCGAAGAAATTACTGTGGCGCCAACCTTTGTGCGTAGATTTTCGTGCGCTAACGATGCTAGGACTCTTTGGGGTTGAAGGACGATTTGCTCCGCGGTATTTATGCGTATAGTAAGTACGATCAATGGCTTACATGCGAAAGATTTTGAAAAACCATCAGCGATCCAGCAGCGTGCCATTCTTCCCATCTTACGTGGACGTGACGTCATTGCTCAAGCCCAATCTGGCACTGGTAAAACGGCCACATTCTCTATTGCCATGTTGCAGACCATCGACATTTCGCTTCGAGAAACACAAGCGCTTGTATTGAGTCCTACGCGCGAGCTTGCAACTCAAATTCAGAGTGTGGTGCTGGCACTGGGTGACTACATGAATGTGCAATGTCACGCCTGTATTGGGGGTACATCTGTGGGCGAAGATATCCGGAAGTTGGAGTATGGCCAGCATATTGTTTCGGGCACTCCTGGCCGTGTATTTGATATGATTCGTCGACGCCACCTACGCACGAAGAACATCAAGATGCTCATTATGGACGAAAGCGATGAGCTTCTGAACATGGGATTCAAAGACCAAATCTATGACATTTACCGGTATTTGCCCCCAGCGACCCAGGTCGTTCTCGTTTCTGCCACACTACCCCATGATGTACTAGAGATGACGTCCAAGTTCATGACAGATCCTGTGCGCATCCTTGTCAAGCGAGACGAGCTGACACTGGAGGGAATCAAGCAGTTCTTCGTGGCAGTGGAGAAAGAGGACTGGAAATTCGATACTCTATGCGATTTGTACGACACTCTCACTATCACTCAAGCGGTGATTTTCTGCAACACGAGGCGAAAGGTCGACTGGCTGACGGACCGCATGCGCGAAAACAACTTTCAGGTCAGCAGCATGCACGGCGAGATGCAGCAAAAAGAGCGTGATGCAATTATGGGCGAGTTTCGCCAGGGGGGTAGTCGTGTTTTAATCACCACTGATGTATGGGCGCGAGGCATTGACGTTCAAAACGTTTCTCTAGTCATAAACTACGACTTGCCAACCAACCGTGAAAACTATATCCACCGCATTGGTCGTTCAGGCCGATTCGGCCGCAAAGGTGTGGCGATTAACTTTGTTACTACGGAAGACGTCAAAATTCTCCGAGACATCGAGCAATATTACAGGTGCGTCCCATTTGACGGATACACATTCTTGCATATGTTTATGCTAACACGCTCCACACAGCACGCAAATTGACGAAATGCCAATGAAAATTGACGATCTTATGTGATGCTTCGATTTGCCGCTTGTACCTGGAGTCGTTGAATGCATGCAGTTAGTCTTCGCACGCATATTTCATTACATGTAATTGATTAGTTAAAGAAAAACATGCGTTAGAAAAGAATTAACGAGCCTGCTTCAGGGCGCATGTAAGTTTAACCTATAAACACACGGACATGCATACTAGCGAATCGGAGTTCCGTCGGTCCTTAGTTTACTGAATGCGCATGCTTGGCGAGATCGGTCGGCCTCATATAGGCGCGCCACTAAGAATCCCAATACGTTCCCCTCTAGCCTAGACAGCTCAAAATAATAGCTAAATGATTTATCACCTAGTCCCTTGGGTGTTGGCTGCGGTGGCCGTGGCTGTGACTATCGTCGATGCTGAGCAAATACGCAAGCCCGCTTCGGGCATGAAGACGCTTAGGCGCAAGGATGGCTTGCCGAGATGGGACTGGACGTCGTCCGACAAGAAGGCTTACGGTACCAACTTGGGTGGACTGTTCCTTCTTGAGCGCTGGATGTACGAGGACTGGATGGTGCAACAGGGTGGTGATGATGCCTGGGACGAATACACCATGTCCAAGAACCTCGGTGGTAAGATGAAGCCGATTTTGAACGACCACTTTGAAAGCTGGTTCACGGAGGACCACATGAACCAGCTTCAAGGTGCCGGTATCAACATGCTCCGTATCCCTATCGGCTACTGGCCATTCCTCTCGACCGAGGAGACTGGTGAGCCATACCAGAACGCATCGCACCTCGAGAAGTTGTCGCAGATCATGAACTGGTCGCAGGACCGTGGCATGTATGTGTTGTTGGACATTCATGGTCTCCCAGGAAGCCAGAACAACGACCAATCGAGTGGACGCAACTATACGTCTAACAATGACCAACAGATCGTCGACTGGTACTCGGATGAAAACCAGAAGCACTCTAGGAAGATGGTTCACAATATACTCAACTGGCTCGACGCCCAGCCGTCCAAGTCGGTCGTTGCTGGTATTACCACTGTGAACGAGCCGAAGGTGTTCGACAATGGTGACTATCACAACAAGTTGCGCGAATTTTACGACTTTAGTTTGAAGGCTCTCAAGCCACATGGCATTGCACTTGTGGCCCACCATGCCTTTGTGGCAGACCCTTACGACTACTGGCACGACTACGCCGACCGTCAGGAGCGTGGCACGTTCGTCTTCGATGACCATCCATACCCTGCGTGGTTCCAAAACCCTGAGCCAACGAACCGCAAGGACCTTATCCAGAACATTTGCAACTTCCGCGACCAGATGAGTGGATTCCCTGCACCTGTGTTGTACGGTGAATTCTCTGGTATCACCGCCGTTGATGACAATGATTGGGTCGGCCATTATGTCAAGACACAGCTTAAGGTGTACGGTTGGTCCGCGGGTTCTACCTTCCTCAACTTCCGCATGAACTTTGCTTCCAATCCTGTGCTTTCTCTGCCTGACCACCTGCAGTGGAAGTACTCGATGTTGAATCTTTTGGACGGTTTGATTCCTTCGCGTGACCAGTCGAAGTCTGTGGTTGACTGGACTGACAGTTTGTCCTCGAGGTGTGGCGGCAACCCTCATTTGAGCTGGTAATGATTTCGCATTTTTAATGCCACGAACTTGCTTCGTACATTGTTAGTTGTGCACATCTAACGTGCATCTTTGTTTCTGTTTGACTAGATGTTGCTACCACTAATCTTGCGTTAGTTGAATGAGAGGTAGTCATGCTGTTGTTTACGAAATACTATGTTCTTTGTTAGCAAGCTGCAAAGCCCCTGATAAAATGCCGGGGTATGAGGGTGACTGCGGTCTCACGGAAGAGGATGCTTGGCGGCGGATGGATGCGTCCTCTCGCCGGCAGCAAAGATCGGTTGAAAAATCATCACGTGTGTCTTCATGTCGGATAGTGCAGACAGACTCCCTCATAGTCTCGACGATATCTTGTGATCCGCAGTTCCCAGCCCTTTGCGTAACGGCGTATGAATAACACTACTTCCAGTCTGCGGAGTTCCTGTTCATGCTGCGCGATTGGAGCGTCACTCCATGTTTTGTGTGGGAATGTATCGTGTCATGCCGCTGTTCGGAATGTCGACCCTGTCCGTTCTGTCATCTCAGCTGGTTTGTCACACGCAAATATTACTTCCTATGCAAGTCTGCAGAATAAATACTCTAAAACTGCATGTGTTGGACAAGTGTTATTTTCCCATCGACATGCGGTTGTGGAATTGCGACACTCGCAGGTCGCCGCAGGCTGTGAACAACATGATTTTTTCAGGTACGCAACCAATAGAGCGTGTTACGAAAGATCGTGCGCCAATGAAAGTAAACGTCCTCGCGCTAACCCGAATGACCCGTCGACATAGAGTTTTACTTCATTTTATTATGCGGTCAGACTACTTCACGTGCCCAACTTGGTCTTTGCGCACTCTCTAGCGAAGCTAAGCTGACCACAAGTGAATTGATTCGGACACTTTCGAAAGAGTTGCCTGAGGTTCTTGACTGTCCTGCGTGAATTCATTCAGGATCAGACTTCGAAACAAACTCCTTCTCTAGATACTCAACTTATACCCGCGATGCCTGGCATACCAACGTCTTCGGGTACGAGGGAGACACAGTCTAGAAACCCCTTTTTGACGACGCTGCCGCGAGGAAATGAAGGAGACATGCGCTCCGCTGGTCGTACAGGCGAGTCGAGCTCGCGGATCACCTCTTCAGGTGGTTCGCCAGGCACCACCGCTCAGTCGGAATTCCATCCAGCTGCTATGGAAAGCCAGTCAACGTTTCATGATGCGAATGAGTTGGATACGTTGAGTGCATCCCATGGCTCGAACCGACCAAGCACTGATAATTCCGATTTTGGCGATGCTTCGAGCTTTATCTCCATCCCCATATATGACACTCCTCTTGACTTTGATTTTATCCATGAGTCTATGCCTCCTGTGAGCACATCAGGCGGAGCGCCTTTACCTCTTCACCGCGAGGTGTCCGGCCTGTATCCTCATCGGAACGGTGTCAACACTCCTACAGCGCATCTCGCGTCTTCTTCGAGTCAGCGGACCGTCAAACAGAGTACGATTCGCGACTCCAAGCCGTCTGATGCGGCTCTGCTAACTGATGCACTTGCAAACAATGACGTTGGTCAGCCCGCTCCTGCTCGTCGCACGACGGTCGGCGACGCACGTGCATCTAGGCCCATCGCAACAGATCCATACAAGCAACCGCAGTTCAAGAGAGATACTGCCTTCTCATCTATGGACAGTGCTCGGCCATCTTCTCGACCTCAAACGCCCGGCTCTGCGTCTCGACCCGCCTCTGGCATGGGTGCATCGCGCTCGTCTGCGACGCTCCTCAGTAACCGGTCATCCTATCGGAATGGTCAGAATGTGTCTGCGTTGCGTGCGGATGGGTTCAGATCGCCTACTCGTGCCGAAATGTCTGAGCAAACCAGAGCAGCAAGTGCGACGCCTGGAACTCCCGCCCCAGCCATGGCAACCTCAGAGTCAGACATGTTGGACGCACCTACGACATCTACGATCAAGCCCATCAAGCGTTCGAAGCAGAAAAAATCAGCGGCAACAGGGGTAGCGGCAGGGGCAGCGGCGACAGCAGGAGCCGGAGCAGGAGCTGCGGGTCTCTCATCGGTCAACAAGCCAGATGCTCCCACAGCTGGAGCTCAGGCATCACAATTGGCATCGGATCCTCCCAAGAGTATTAAGCCAGCCAAGCAAGCGCCTCAACATGCGAATGCTGTGCCGTTCGGCGAGAAGCCTGTAAAGCATGTAAACCCATTGTATGTGGACATCGCTACGAATCCAAAGAAGCCATGGTACAAGCGATTCCCCTGGCTTCCCTGGCTCCTTGGTGCATTAGCGTTGGCGGTTATTCTCGGAGTTGCTCTTGGTGTGGGTCTGGGTGTGGGACTGAGTAACAACGATGACAATAAGAACCTGAGTCAAAAGCCCAATTCGAAGGATGATGGTCAGAGTTCGGACTCCTCCGGACATGGTGGTAAGCCTGCCTCTGTGCCGAAGGATCTCAAGCCATTACCGAAATGGAACTGGACGTCTACCACAAATAAAGTATTTGGTACTAACCTCGGCGGACTGTTTCTCTTGGAACGCTGGATGTTTGAAGACTGGATGGTCGAGGTGGGGGGTCTTGATGCGTGGGACGAATATTCTCTGTCTGAAAAGCTTGGTGACAAGCTCCAAGAGCCATTGCGGCAACACATAGACTCTTGGTTTACCGAAGATGACATGAATACCCTACAGGATGCCGGTGTCAATATGATCCGCATCCCCCTGGGATACTGGCCGTTTCTCTCGACGAAACTCACCAATGAGCCATACCAGAATGCCTCACATCTTGAAAAGCTCTCCGACATTATGTATTGGTCGTGGAACCGCAGTATGTATGTCCTGATCGACATGCATGGCTTGCCCGGCAGCCAGAACAACGACCAATCGAGTGGGCACAACTATACATCCAATGACAACCAGCAAATATCTGAATGGTATTCGGATGCGAATCAGAATTACTCGCGACAGATGGTCGACAACATGCTCGGCTGGCTTGACGCACACCCAGCCAAGTCGGTGGTTGCAGGCATAACTACGGTCAATGAACCTAAGGTATATTCAAAGCGAAGCTACGAGTCAGCGCTGCGTGACTTTTACGACTTCAGTATCGAGAGGCTCAAACCGCATGGCATTCCACTTGTGGCACACCATGCTTTTGTTGATTCTCCTTACCAGCACTGGAAGTCATACGCGTCCAACAAGAGTCCCGACACATTCATCTTCGATGACCATCCATATCCTGCGTGGTTCCAGACACCCGAGCCTTCAGACAAGGACAAGATGATCAGCAGCATTTGCCAGTACAAGGAAGACATGATCGATTTCCCTGTGCCCGTACTGTACGGCGAGTTCTCAGCCATTAATATCCTCAACGACACCCAATGGACTACGGACTACCTGAAGACGCAGCTCAAGGTATTTGGCTGGTCAGCTGGATCGACTTTCTTCAACTTCCGTGTCAACAAAAGCGAGAATCCTGTGTTGGCCTCGCCTTATGCCATCGGCGGCAAGTACTCCATGTTGGAAATGCTTCAGGCCGACAGTGAGATCGGTCACTTTCCACCCCGCAACACAACTATGCCTGTCATCGAGTTCACCAACCAACTATCGAATAGCTGCGGAGACGACCCACAAATTACGTGGTAATAGACGATGGCGGCATAGCGGAGGACCTCTTTGCTTGTTTGATTTCTTCTCAACTTTGATCCACGTTGTTCCCCTTGATCCTTCCTCCACCAGAACTTTCTAATAGTCACTCGTTTTCTTCTGCGTCATTGCTTTCGTCGATGCTTGAGTGATGGATGAGTTTTTACTTGTTTTTATTTTTTTTACATAGATCTTGGATTGTATTTATCGAACAACTACTATGACCTGCGTGTTGCAAATGTTCCACTCTTGTTGCCATGTCGCACATTACTTTTTTGCCTTGCTCCTTTTGGCTCAGCCACCTTTCGAGCCCCGCTGGTTGATGTAGGCAAGAGCGACGCCTGCGCATGTGGTCTCGGTGCTTCTAGCATCGATGACGCCGATCCATAGTCAAACGCGACTGGTATTCCGCTGTTGGGTGTTGATTTTGCGCGCTGTCGCTTTCGAGTTGGGCCACTATGCTTCCTAACTTGAACGACAGGATCTGTTCCAACGTCATGTTCCTCAGTTTGTCTAGCTGCTTCTTCTGCAGCGCGAGCCTCTTTATCAGAGTCCTGGCGGTCTTGTGAAAATGCTCGCTTCACTGCCGTCGTCGCAACCTTTGAAGCTCGTTCTTCCTCGGGATTATCTATTATAGGATGCGTGTCCTCTTTCGGCTGATCATGGTTGTCCTCTGGTTGCAGTTCCGCTGCCGGTCTTCCCCACGCTGCTCCGACAAGCGTGCCTAGTCGCTGAACCAAGTCTGTCCGAATATTTTGCAATGTTCGGCTCACCTGCGCTGGCGCTCGTGCCGATGGCATTTCGAAGAGTGACTTACTTTTCTTCGGCTTCTCTGGCTCGTCCAGAACCTTGACGCCACGGAATAATTGTGCATCTGGACTGCTTTTGCCTTGTGGCTGCCTAGCCCACACGTCCGGATGCATTGGCACCTCTTGGGCAACGGCCATCGATGATGCTTCTTGCGGTATCGTAGAAGTAGGCATCCACTTTTCACCCAGATCTTCTTCCGCCTCTGTCTTGGACGATGACAGCGGTTCGCCCAACTTGTCTACTGTGCTCTCATCACCGAGCGACTCCGGTCGCACATCCGACAGGTATGCGTGCCATTCATCCTTCACAGTCTTGACAAGTTCGTCCAGACGACTTCGTACAAACTTGAGCGACGGCGGCGTCCGTGCTTTGGCTTCCGACAGATTCAGCGGCGGCCGTAAAGCCAACTGTATCAGAACACGAGGCGGCATGACGAACGCCGGACTCTCATCTTCTTTCCGTGCCACCTGGTCACGCCAGTGATGTAAGCGCCGCACGATTCGCTCCTCACGTCCAAGCGGTGCATCAGGTGGCGCATCTTGTGACGCCCGCGCCAGATCACCACCCATTCGTATCCACAGTGATTTCCACCCTCCGCGAGAATTGCCCCTTTCATCCCATGGCTCTTTTGCATACACTTTGGAGGCTGTAGGCTTACTTCGATCAAACACCTCCTTTACAGCTAGCGGCCCACCACGCTGAAGCAGCTCGTTGCGCAGGCAGTCGTAAACATAGAGAAGCGCATGCGTGTCGGAGCGAGCATAAAATAGCATCTCTCGCGGCAGTGGTCGAATACGCCAATCAGCCGTTTGAAAGCGTTTATCAGCTTCAAAATTCGTGTAGCGCAGCAGGAGGAATGCCAGGCTGAGTGCACCGAATTGCAGAGCGCGCGCCGCTTGAAATGTGTCGAAGAGATTCGTTACATACAATCCCAGGTCGCGCTGGAGCCACAAAATATCGTGGTCAGCTCCATGAAGCACAAGCACCTTATCGGGATGCGTGAATGCTGTGTTGAGTAGCTCAGCACTTTCTCGCACCTCGTCAACCAAGGTGTCCACGATCCAGTCGCCCCACCGTGTACTGATTTGCATCAAGCAAACAATGCCCTGGTATGATCGTTGATTATGATGCTCCAGATCTACCGCGATTTCCGTGACGCGCTCCTCTTCAAGGTGTTTTTGCAATTGCCGCACCTTTTCCGCCGAGTCAACCCACACAAAGTCACAAGGCTGTGATGAGCCCGGATTCTCAATCCGCAATGGTACTGGCGCTTCTGCATTGCCAACATGAAAAGCAGACTCTGGGACTGGTGTCTGTTGAATTTCCACATAGTATGGACCGAGGCGTGGATCGCCTTCCGTCCCATACTGCCCTTCGATGATCGCATCCGAAGATACATTCCACGACGGGTCTCTCCAACCGATCGGAACTCGCGCATTTGGCTTACCAAATTGAAAGGTTCGCTCCCACGGCGTATTTGCACGGTTGTCTGGCTGCCTGCTAAACTTGTCTTGAGGTTTTGGGATGTCGGCGCGCTGCAAATGAGGCGGCAGCTTGCCTGTGGAAGGTATCATCATATCACTCTCATCTGCTCCTGTCGAACTTGTTTCCTGGCTGCTCTTCTTCTCTCGACTGGGTGAAATTTTCCGTACTCCAGTGTACTCATCCAAGTAGATGTCTGCGCGTTCTAACAAGCGATCCACGGTATCACCCACGCTTCCGGCAAACGATGTGGGTGCCGACAAATGATCCAACGTTCTGTTCCCTGCTTCTTCACCCATCCAGGTGGTCATAAAATTCACCACATCCTGCAAGTCCGTGCTGATGCGTTCCAGCGCACGTTTGACGTCTGGGTCTATCGAGCAATAAAAGTCCAGATCCGTCGACGAAGGCAACAAGCTCGCCGTGCGCGTAGCTGGAACAAGCGCCTCACTTACTTTACTTAAGCGCTCTTCCATCAACTACTATACAGTGGGAGAAAAATCTCACCAAAATTGTCGGTATGATGACTGCAACGCTGAAGAGGCACTGAACCTAAGACACACAACCACACGCTAGCTGATGAAACGATGTCGTTTTCTATTTTGATTTTTTTTGGGACCGCACTGGTGTCTTTGCTGTTTTGTCAGCAATATCTATTCCTTTGGTTACTTTTTTGGATATGCGAGGCGCGTCCTACCCTCAAAGTTGCACTGCATCGTCATGTTGGTTTCAGACGCGGTGCCGTCTGTGCAAGCAACTGCGATGACCCAATCTTATACTTGGAGATCAGGTATCCCAGATGCATGTGTAAGCGGGACCGGCAAACATCGCGTCGAGTGCGCTTTGGGTGTGGATGAGGCAGGCCGTGGGCCCGTGCTTGGTCCTCTTGTGTATGGCATTGCATATTGCCCTATGGATATGCAGGAACATCTTCGAAGTATGGGGTTTGCAGGTACGTATCTTGAATGTAAACGAAGAAACGAATCTAGATTCGAAAACACTCACGCCCGAAAGGCGTGATCAACTACTTAAGGCTCTTTTAAATGAGAATCGGATGGGTACGTGTCGTGAGTCCAGGGATAGCCGTTGGTGTGTAATGGAGGAGGTGCGAGCGGTCCAGTAAGAGAGAAAAAAAGAAAGAAAGAGCTAACTTCTGCGAAAGGATGGGCTGTGCGAGTCATATCCCCACAAGATATATCAGCCGGCATGCTGCGCCGTATACCCCATAATCTGAATCAGCAAAGCTGCGATGCCACAGTTCATCTTATTCAAGGCGTATTGAATTCGGGCGTTGACGTCACCAAAATCTTTGTCGACACGGTCGGTGAGCCCAATGCTTACGCTGCGAAGCTGAAGCAATACTTTCCGCGGCATAGCCACATTGAATGGATCGTAGCCCGTAAGGCAGATGCCACGTACCCGATCGTTGGCGCTGCAAGTATTGCTGCGAAGGTGACACGCGATGCTTGTGTCGACCATTGGATGTATGCCGAACCACTTCAGTCCGTGCACCATCCAGAGATATCGAAATCCAGCGGAAAACGCAAGCGTGGTAATAACGATGACGAAGAAACAGATATATGGGCAACTGGAAGCGGATACCCAGGCGATCCCAAAACAGTGCGGTATTTAAAAGAAACGCTCGATCCTGTCTTCGGATGGGCAAGACTTGTGCGATTTAGCTGGGCCACAGCGAAGTCTATGCTTGAAGAACCTGTGCATGTGCGTCAAGACCTCACCTCGATGTTGGGTACGACGTATCCATCGTCCACCCGCGCTTACCCAGTACGCTGGATTGATGATGCCCAAAAGCAAGGCAAGCAGCAATCGACTCTTGCTAACTTTTTTAGCAAGCAGCAGAAACCAGCGTCGAATCGTAGATCTATTACTACTCAGGCAACTGCACCAGACACCCGGCAGGTATGGCTCAACGATCGAAAATTGCTATCCGAACATCAACCTCATCTATGGCAACAACTTGCCCTTGCTCCATCCTCTGCTACAGATTTCTTCTAGCTTACTTGATCCGTTGCGGTCTCTAGAATCATCTCGTAACGGGATAAGAAATAAAAAGAGAAACGAAAGTATGCGAGTAAAGCTATTCGTAGATAAGATATTGTTGTCATTATTTGACACGGTGAAGAAGGGGGGGGGAAGACGGGAAGTGAATGAAGTGACACCATGAGAGAACGGATAACATGCATGTAAGCAGGTAAAACCCCTCGCATCACAGCATCGATGCATAAACACAAGCGCATCAAAGTCGTGTATTACAGGAAAATCAGTCCGGCGGCCGCAGCAAACATAACCGTTCTGAAGATAACGGGTCCATACGTGATTCCAGTTCCTGAACTTGCAAATTCCATCGCATCTTGATATCCCTTCACATCCGAAAGTGACAAAATTGTGCCTTCCTTGAAGTTTGATGGCTCCGGGATCTTTGATTTGGGTGGCGGGGTGTATCCACTAATGCTTGCGGGCGTTGTCGCTGTCTCAATTGGTTTTTTGCCCCCTACTGCTGCACCGCCCTGTCCAACTTGCTGGCGTCGGTCTAGGGCTGGTGTTGGCTCCACACTACCTGAAGCCAAGACGGTAAGGATGCACGAAGCAAGCACCATCGCCACAATGAACGAGCGCATTTGGTCGTTGCTATGTGTGATGTAGACGCGGCCAAGGTCAGAAATGTGGTCGACGCAACACGACTCCTTGTGTTTCCAAGTGCCGACGCGCCGACCGACATCTGCCTCATCCACTCAAAGAGTGTTGACTAAGGCATGCGTCTACCTGCATGCATCACGTGCAAGAACTAGTCATCAAAGGCGAAGAGAAAGGAACCTTTTGCGATCGATGCTAAGTGTGATCTGCGCACGAAGCCTGCTGAGACAAGTGCCGATTGCGTTTGAGAGTCGCTTTTGTCTGCATACCACCCCTAGTGTAGAGAAAAAGCTCAAAAGAAAAATGCCGCCTAAGAAGGGACAACAGACCTCGGAGAAGCCGCGGCTTGGTCGGCCATCGAACAACCTGAAGATGGGCATTGTTGGTCTGCCGAACGTCGGAAAGTCCACGCTCTTCAACACAATTGCCAAGTGCGATCTTGGTAAGGCTGCCAATTTCCCGTATGCTACAATCGAGCCAGAGGAGGCTCGAGTACCAGTCCCCGATGAGCGCTTTCTTTGGCTCTGTGACTTGTACAAGCCAAAGTCGGAAGTGCCTGCTTTCCTTACAGTCATTGACATTGCTGGTCTGACCGCAGGTGCCAGTACGGGTGCAGGCCTCGGCAATGCCTTCTTGTCAAACGTTCGAGCCGTTGATGGTATTTTTCAGGTCATTCGTGCTTTCGATGATGCCGACATTGTGCACGTCGAAGGTGATGTTGACCCTACTCGTGACATGAAGATCATCTCCACTGAACTGCGCCTGAAGGACATTGAGTGGGTCGAAAAGGCTCTTGACAATGCACGCAAGAATGCGCGCTCAGCCGGCAACAACTCACTCGAGGACCGTAAGAAGAAGGAGGAAGTTGAGGTGATTGAGAA
Organism: Malassezia globosa CBS 7966; assembly: GCF_000181695.2. Taxonomy (NCBI): domain Eukaryota; kingdom Fungi; phylum Basidiomycota; class Malasseziomycetes; order Malasseziales; family Malasseziaceae; genus Malassezia; species Malassezia globosa. The sequence goes on along the minus strand of NW_001849859.1, from coordinate 117,750 downwards.
GATCCTCAAGCTACTGCAAGAAGACAATATGGACGTTCGAAAGGGTGATTGGAATGCGAAGGAGGTATGTAATGTGGTGCAGACGGTCATTTTCGGATGACAAAGGGTGCGCAGCACTCGAAATCTTAACCCAGCTCGTCGATGGCCTTAGGAAAGCCGCATGAGATAATGCATTGCAATCGCTGAGTTTGATCGTCTGACCTTATGGCTCTTTGTGTCTGTGCCGAAGCTAACACTTTCCAGGTGGATATCATCAACTCGCTTCTCCTTTTGACGGCCAAACCTGTGATCTACCTCGTCAATCTGAGCGAGCGTGACTATGCGCGTAAGAAAAACAAGTGGTATGTACCTGGACAATGACTCACATCGCTTCTAGGCTTCCCAAGATCAAGCAGTGGATTGATGAAAACAACCCTGGTGACCTGCTTATTCCATTCTCTGCTTCGCTAGAGGAACAACTTTACACGCTGAATGAAGACGATGCCAAGCAGGAATACCTCTCTAAGCTTGGCGAGGGTGTGCAGAGTTCTTTGGGCAAGATCACGAAGAGTGGGTATGATGGTCTCGATCTGATTCGTTACTTCACGGCCGGTCCTGATGAAGTCCGCGCCTGGTCGATCCGCCGCGGAATCAAGGCGCCACAAGCTGCTGGTGTCATTCATTCCGACTTTGAGAACAAGTTCGTGTGTGGTGAAATTATGGCGTTTGATGATCTTAAGGAGGCTGGCAGCGAAGCAGCGTGCCGTGCGAATGGTAAATTGGCCCAGAAGGGCAAGTTGTACGAAATGGTCGATGGCGACATCGCGCAGTACGTATCATCATGTGCGAGGAAGGGGAGCGAGCTTGTGGCACTAACCGACTCAGCTGGAAGTGTGGCGCGTAAAGAATGGAACCTCGTCTTCATATTGGCGTTATGTAGCGCTTTCATGATTCATACAATTAAGCATAATGAAAATAAAAAGAGAACGAAGCCGCGTCATCATAGGCAGATTTCATCATATTGCTTGAGCTAAGCCAATTCCATGAAAAAAATTTCTAAAAAGCATCAGAACGCCCGGGATCGAACCGGGGATCGCCTCAGTCCTCACTAAGTGTAAATGAGGAGTCCTAACCACTAGACCACGCTCTGCACAACTCGCACGTGTATGAACTAAGTCATTATAAAAATACAAATTTATTTTAGACAGGCAACTTATAAGCAGCTGCGACGTCCGTTAGTTCGTGACGCGCTGCCTTGAAAGTTGAATGTTGTGAAATTTAATTAAACTAACGACGGTCTCAATGAAACTGACTAAATTTATGTGAATGAGAGAATTAATGTATACTTGCTCTTGCTCTTGATCTTGCTCTCTTTCAATATGTGTCGATCAAGCGTCCACACTCACACGACCAAGCATGGGTCCGGTGATTGTGATTCTATCGAGTTGGGAATGTTCGCCGCGCTTGTTCCAGGGATGTCTAGCTGTTATGTTCATGTCCTTTAGGAAGGACTGGCGAGTTGGTTCCTTACCGCGGATAATACGGCTGAGAACATTGCGCCTCTTAATGCTCGTTACCTGACGCTGTTCGCAGATTTCTGTATCTGGCGTAGGGACATCAGAAGGACTAGGCACAACATGTTCACTGGGCTCCTTATTGGGCGTGTGAACATTTTCCGCACGTTTTTTCAGTGCATGATGCTGCTGCTGCTCGGGAAGTGTTTGCAATCGAATTGACAAGTTTTCCCAGTCAAGATTCTGATCACACAGGATCTTGTCCCATTCATTCACCTCGTGCTGACATACACAGCGGGCCACGTACGATAAATCCTTGGCTACGCACTTGATAAATTTCTTGAGTTTCCGATCATTTTTCTCCAGAATATCAAGCAGCTCGCATGATGGGACCACGGGAGTTACACGACTTTGGCCCGTTAGATTCATGAGCGAGTCTCTGTCAAGCCACAAAAGGAGCTTTGCATATACTTCACTCAACGAATCGAGCAAGGAGCAGAGACATTCAACAATATTCAGCTCTTGGCCCGTTGAGGCAGTGACGTCGGTTCCTGAAGATGTGCTAACTTCTTCGACGATGTCCGTCAAAATCTCGAGCACTTCATGCGGCCAAGTCACTTGTTTCGTCTTCTCGAGTGCTTTGCAGACTTTAGCACTATTCGCGCTCCATGTGTTCAATGCTTGCAAGGGCACGTTTGTCTGAAAGTCACTGATACTGAATTTGACTGAGTAGACATACTGCTGTTCACCCAACACCACTTGTCTGAGATATGACAAGGTCTGACAATGCTGTTGGAATAACGCACAGAGAGTGCGCACGTCTTCTTGGGCTGCCGGCGTGCCATTGGGCGCCATGCCTGTGGAACCGAGTTCCTCAGAAGGAAACATGAGAATAGGCTCATTAGCAACGGAAGCTGAAGCAGTGCTGTTGGAAAACTCTTTGGTATCTGGAAGATTCTCCAATGCACCTACATCCTGTGATGAAGCATGAACTCCGTTGGCGGCGGAAGGCGTAGCGGTGTGTGGGTTTGGCATGTCATTTTCTACTGTCTGTGCCGCTTCATCCAGAGCAAGCGTGTGAGCCGATATGGATGGCTCTTGGGTTTCTTGTTTAGAGTCAACATGATGCATAGAGAGAGAGGCCGGAGTCGCTGTTTGTAGCACGATCTTTGGAACAGGCAGCGGTGGTGGTGGTGGCTCTTGCTGTTCCAAATCCTGGTCCATCGAGACACGCCTCTCAGCGGGTCCATTTGCGTAACTTTGTCGTTTCAAAGGAAAGCTCCAGCGTTTACGCGCCTCATTCTTTGGTCGTTGCTGTTGCTCTTTGGTCTTTTGATCAAACAAGCGGAACAACATTAGATTGGTACCCATGCCGTACGTGGGAGGGAAAGCCGACTGTGAGCAACTCGGGCATTTTTAAGCGGTACATTTTTGTCCATCATACACTCATCTGTAAGGCTCCGACCCATGCTCATGCACAAAGACAAGACTGCAGCATTGTTAATTGGGCGTACATAGACGATGAGAGTGTGACAATGACGTCAAATGCCAACGCTACATCACGTGTGAATCAGGGCGGATGTGCGGGGGTAGGATACAAATAGTGGCCGTGACAGCGTCAAACCTTGCGATTGTGGAGACGGACAAGCACAAGTGGAGGGGATGTCGGTTCGTTGGCTGCCTAAATGCAAGACACGATGCGTAATGACTCGTCCAACCGAACCCAAAAGTAGTTGCATTTGAGCTACGTGATAGCTGGGTCGAGATGCCCATTGCTGGAAACTAAAGCGAAGCGACTCCGAGATGCTTAGTGTACCTAGTTTGCTGGACTGTTGGAGTGTGCGCGATATTGCCCGTTTCCGGAGAGTGCGTAAGTTTTCTTGATTCTTTGCATTGCGCGTGTTCAGCCGGACTAACGAAAATGTGTCTCCTATAGTGAAGGGCAACGCAACGGAGCGGCAATCATCGCGCATGCGATCACCAGCATCCTTTAGCTCCAGCGCTAATGGGATGGCTCCAGGACCGTGCTCACCAGCTGAAGTGAATCGCAGAGACTACTTTGGACGCACCGTGTTGCATCTTTTGTCTGCTAGTGACGATCCAGCGGCCAATGACTACTTTCAACTTCTTCTTTCACATCCGTCTGTGAACGTAAATATGCAAGACCGTGAAAGTGGTTGGACCGCTTTGCATCGCGCGTTGTACGCAGGCAATCTTCACATGGCTCTTGTCTTGCTGGAGCGTCCGGATATCGACTGCCATGTCCGCGACTGGGAAGGACTTACTCCTTTTGACTTGTACAACTCAACTATTGAAGGCACGTATCCTAATGATCAGAATATAGCAAGTGATGGCGGTGACCTCTTTGTTTGGGGGACGAATCGCAACTACACTCTTGGTCTGAGCCGTGACAACGACAGTGCACTTCCCGAACGCGTCAAACTTCAGGCTCGAGAACCTTATGAAGCAGGAGTTGCAGGTTCACGATTTAATCGGCCGTACGTTCGGGACATATCCATGTCTCGCTGGCACACTGTCGTTGCCACGAATGAGCGGCGTAAGAATGTGTATGTATGTGGCATTGGATCCCAAGCCCGACTAGGTCGGATGGCACAGACACAAACGAGATTTGAGCCCCTGCGCGACTTTTCCGAAACGGCCCAAACGGTCGTTGCCAGCTCTGATCACACGCTCATCGTAACGACGCAGGGCACGGTGTACTCGTTTGGCTCGAACCGAATGGGCCAGCTAGGCTTCTTGCTTGAAGAGGGACAAGGGATTTTATCCTCCTCGTCTGGGACCAAGCGCTCAGCTGCTACATCGCACACTGGATGTACATCTCTGCAAGGTACGATCATAGGCGCCAATGGCGTTGAACTGGATTTGCAAGTGACGCCACGACGTGTACTCGGTCCACTAAAACGAGAAGTCGTGCTTGGTGCTGCGGCCAGTCGCATCCATTCGGTTGCATACACTGCCGATGCACTGTATACGTGGGGCACCAACAATGGTCAACTGGGCTACGATCGGCATTCTGCCCCCTTGCAGGTGCAGCCACGACGCGTCACTCTCATTAGCGTGCCAGTTCGTCAAGTAGCCGCTACCGAGTTCGCTACGGCCTGTCTGCTGGAGACGTGGGATGTGACGGTGCTCCACGGTGATGCACATTATCGCATTCCGTTCCCGACACCCCGCATAACAAGTGACATGGGCATGTTTCGTCCTCGGCAGGCGCAGCCGAAGCCGACAATCCGCAAAATCACATGCTCCGGCACGACCTTTGCAGCCCTTTCTAACTTGGGGGACGTATTCACATTCCACATTGAGCATCCGAGTACCACAGGTCCGAAAGTTGTACTTCCGCGCCCGCAGCTCGCATGGAGTGTGCGTAGAAAGTTTTCGGCTGTACGGGACGTGGCTATCGGGAGTGATGGCGCTCTCCTTTTGTGTACTGCCGACGGACATGTGTACGCGCGTTCTCAAAAGTTGGATGTAAAGGGAAAAACTCGTATACCCAAGTTCCAGGCTATACCCTTTCTTCAACGCATTGTGCGCGTGGTGGCCAACGAGACCGGCAGCTTCGCTGCGCTCCAAGTACCTTGGCAATTTCCTTGCATTCCTGTGCGTGGGCGCTCTTTGGAAGAAGATCTCTTGGATCTAGCGCTCCCACGTGCCTCCATACCGGCATCCCTCGACACCGACCCTGTCGATGTTTCAGATGATGACAGCGATGAACATGACCCGGCCAGCTCACAAATGCGGCGCTATGCGGTGCAGGCGCGCACACTACTCGACTTTATTGCCGAGTCTCGAGCACATTATTCAATGCCTGTGGACATGCCATCATGCGCCCCTCGGGGCTGTGATGCTGCTCTGATCGTGGAGCATGGGTCGCATTGGATTCCTGTGCATCGAGTTTTGCTAGCCATTCGAATCCCAGTGCTTTCACATGTTATATGGAACGGCGGTGGTGAGTCGTTCTCCCACGATGTGCGCGTGTGCCTAGAGGAGGGCACATGTATGGTGTACCTTGATGCTATGTCGTATGTCTCGGCCATGTTCCTCGTCTACTACTTGTATACGGACGATGTACTTCCGGTGTGGGGAGTGAGTCTTGGCTTTATGCTCGCATCTCAGTGTCGAGATCAGGGTATCGATATTACTCATATTCGTTCGGAACTGGATGTATGGGCCAAGAAACTCGGTTTGGATGCCTTGTTTGACTTGCTTCAGTCGGGACTGGTGAAGCCTCCCCGAAAAACGCTGCATGGCGGGCTAGCTCAACTCTTTGATCGTGTGCTGACACGAAAGGGAGGCCCAGGTGCTGACATTGTGCTGCACTTGTCCGATGCCGACGTGGTGTGTCATTCTCTATTTTTGCGCCGCTCGCCCATGATCGAGGCGCTTCTGGACTGGTACCACATGCGAGGCGATCAGGGGAAGCAAGTCCATGTCGACATGAAGCATATGGCATGGGCTGTCGTGCGTGTCGGTTTGGCATTTTTGTACACAGATGCAGGTGTGTCTGCATTTGAAGGGTGCGACGAAAACAAAACACCCGATGAATTCATTGACTTTGTGCTGGATGTGCTGCAGCTTGCAGATGAATGGCTGCTGGACAAGCTTCAACTTGTGACATTTTCATTCCTGTCCCCGCGTGTCAAGCCAACAAATGTAGCTGCTTTGCTCACCGATGCGTTACGACTAAATGCGCCTGCCTTCAGTCATGCCTGTATGGACTATGTCGCCTGCAATCTCGAGACACTTCTTGAGCTGGGGTCTCTGTCGTTGCTAGGCGCGAACGAACGTATGCATCTCACGCAGTACATCCAGGCTCAGCAAGATCGTGTTTTGCATCGGACGTTTGCGAAGGATCACCTACTTGCCTTGTACATCAAGCACCAAGACTACATGGCGGACCTTGATTTGCCCAAGCCTTCATTGAATCTTGCCTGCCTCAAAGTTCCGAAACGATACAAGTCGCCGCGTATCGTGCCTGTGGATGATGCGCCCATACCGCGCTCGCAACGCCACAATCAGGATGGTGTCATCGCAGGTACGTCTGCAGTACCGCCGAACGCAGCGCCGGGTGATGAAAGCATGCTTTTTGCCATGGACGACGTGACGCCGGAGCGCACACCAGAACCTGTATGGCGTACTGTCAATGCAAAGCCACTTCGGACTCCTCGGCGCTCGTTGGATCCAGAGCCTACTGAGTTGCCTGGGACTCACACATCCCAAACGCCTTATCTTGGAGCAAGTGATGAGCCATCTCGGACTCTGAGCTCGTCTCCCTCTTCTGTGCCCTCGCCCATGACCCCTAAAGCACAGTCAACGGTACTGCAGATGCCATTGTCTGCACGAGTCTCGCAGAAAGAACGCAAGAAACAACAGCAGCAACAGCGGCAGCAACAACCTTCTCCTGCCGTGAAGGTTGATTCTCCTCCTGTTTGGAGACCGGGTTCGTTAAGATCACGCTCAGACGTGTGGGGCTTGTCCCCTTCGGGCTCTTCAACTGCTACTACCACGAGCACCCCGAGCACCACCGCCGCTGCTGTTGCCGCGGCTAAGGCGACGGGCACAGCCACAGGAGTTGGTGCTAAGTCTTCTAGCATCCCACCAGCCATGTCGTTTGCTCAAATCCAGGCTCAGCAGCAAGCAGCCATAAGCCAAGCGCGGGAACAACAAGACAGACCTAAGAGTTTCGCGCAAATTCTTGATGAAGAGCGGACGATGCAGGAGCGTGAACGGCGTGAGCGGCAGGAAGCTGAGGCATTTGAGCGCTGGTTCGAAGAGGAAAGTCGTCGGGTGCAACAAGAAGCTCGTCGCTCGCAATCTCGGCGGCAAGACACCCGCCGTGGCGCTCGTTCCAACAACCGCGGGCGCCGGCGTGGTAAACCTAACCCCGCCACAGCCCGCATCGACGATGATTAGTGTATTAGTATGTTGATAAAGGCACAGTTTGTATGGCTACAAAGACGAGGAAGAAGTATATCACGTTGATGGTGTCGGCTGTTCTGACCCTGGTCTAGATTCAGCACGACTGACAGTCGGATCCAAGCGGGCATCGGTTGGGACATGACTAGATGCTTGAGCTGAGAACGCACCAGCCGAACCCTAGGTAGTGGTTTCTGTTTCTTCTTTAGCTTCCGTTGAAGACTCGAGCGACTTGACAGATTCGACGATAGGCTCTGTCGCGGGAGCTGTGGCCTCGGGAGTGGAGTCTGCCGCGTCAGTCGATTTGACATCTTGAGGCGGAGTGTCAGGACTCTCGGCAGGCGGTGTCTCCTCGCTTGCCGCCGTCTCGGTCTTGGTTGTATGCAATGGCCCCTGTGTATCGGCATTCGGCGCCTCAGCCACAGGTTCCCTTTTCATCAAAGGCTCGGGAGAATCTGCTTCCTCTGTGGGCAGAGCGGAGTCGTTCGGCACAGAAAGCTGCGCATGTTTCTCAGCACAGGATCCGTTCGGCTTCCTATTGTCAGTTTGTATAGCAGATGATTCTGTCTCAGCTGGGTCTGAAGCAACAGTATCGGGTGCCTTCAACGCCTTGTCAGTCTTGCTTTGTGTCAGTTGCTTGTCATGGGCGGGAGAGTTATCGGCATGGATCAGATGGCTTGTGTCAACCGACTCATTAGGGGGGTCGCGATCAACAAGATCGGAAGACTCATTCGTAGGTCCAGACGATCCCAGGAGCTCGTCACGTTGCACAACGGGTTTGGCTGTCTCAGTGGACTGATTCAGACGCTTTGCGTCTTCAGAAAGCTCTTCCGTCTTTGTCCCAGTGTTTTCATCCGGCGTGGTAGTCGACGCATCACTCGTATTGGGCAAGGGCTCTGATGCTGGCTGTTCAGACGGCATACCTTTTTCTTGTTCGTCATCCACGTTCCGTGCCTCATACTTGCCCCGAGTCTCTGGCTTGTCTTGCANAATCTCGGGGCTTATCAATTCTTCTTTTGCCTCAGTCGTAAGTGCCGGGGAGACTTTGTCTTCTTTGTCCGGCTCCAAGGAGCGATCCGCCGCTTGCTCAGTCGTTGGATCTTGAGACAAGGCTTCACCGGATGTTGGATGGCTTTCCGCCACCACGCTCGATGTGTCATGGTCAGACAGTGCGTTTGCTTCCCATCCCATTTTCGTGCGCGTCTCAGACGGTGTACGTCGTTGTGGCTCTTCCGTAGGTCTGGCGTCTTGCTTCGTTACCCCAGCCAATCTCTCTGCTAGTGATGGCTTTGTTCTCATGGGTGTACTTGGAGCAGGAGAAGAAGGCCTTTGTTGTGTTTGACTTAGTGTCAGCTTATCTGGTGTCTGATAACGAGCTTGTGGCTGAACTTGGGTTTGCACCTGGGCTCTCTGCAAGCCACGTCGCTTGGCTGCCTCGGCCAAGCGCTGCTCTAGAGACACGCGTCCTTTCGAGCGGGGAGTATCTTGAGCAGGCGATGCAGAGGTGTCTTTAGAAGCATCCCTTGCGCCGTTGAGCTTGACTGGCGTGGATGCAGACTGTGAAGGATCAGCTAACTTTGGCTCAGAGTCTCCTGCAGCACCTTTGTCCGTCGGATTCTTCGCATCGCGGGTGTTTTCTGTTGTGGAACTGTCCAATTCAACCGGCGCCGACACTGATACACGTCTCGATGCTGCCTCTTGTTCTGCATCTAAGTGTTCTGTGGGCATGTGCTCGGGGGGCGGAGCAAGCCTGTCATTATCGCTTCCAGGTGCAGATGATGCAGGCCCGGCCGTCGTCTCTGGTGGAAGGGACGGTCCCCGACGTGCCTCATCGGGCTTGTTCACTTCAGCCGACTTGAGTTGAATCGCACCTAAGGGTGGCACCTCGCCCCGTGACACAGGCAAGGTTGAATCACTGAGGCTTCGTGAGGCTTCTTCACGACCTTTTGGCTGCTCAATTGGCTTATCTGGTAAGGGAGGCATAGGCTTTTCAGACGGAGCCGGCGGAGAAACATCGGCAGCGGCCGTCGCTGGTGTCGCCGAAGCTGAAGTCGAGGTGATAGATTCAGTAGTTGCTGGTGGTCCAGCGACCGCTTCTGTCACTGAGGGCATTGCCTCGTGGCTGATGGGCCCACTACCACTGCCACTCGACTCAGTCGAGGGTGCAGGTCCTTGAAACGCCTCGATTGATTCGAGCTGCGGCGATTGCGTCGCTGGAGGCCGCTTGCCCATGCTCTTGCGCGCTCGATAAGCAAGAGGCGGCGTCGCATTGCGACGAGCATCAAGAGATAGTCGAGGCTTTTTGGCCTTGGCTGCCTCGGTGAGCTTGTCGCCGCGCCAAGTCGAGTCGATGGATTGCATCTTTTCGTTCAGGTGCTCGACCTCGGAGACGATAAGTTTCTGCGCCTCTGACGAGCGTACGTCCATTGCACTGATCGCATGCGCCATGCGGACGTCGATATCAGCAAATACGCGCGCACTGATGGCCTGCACCACGGACGTTTGTAAGTACTGCGTCATCACTCGATGTAGCGTGCCAGTTTCGCGCACGAGATCCTGCATTGGCTGCAGATGTGAGTCGCATTTGTGTACGTCGAGCTGCGCGAGGGCTTTGCTGTGTACTTGGACACGATCACCCATGATCGATACGAGCTTTGCGTGAATTTCAAACTGGTGCTCACGAAAGTCCCGTTGCAGCTTGTCAAAGTCGCTCAGCAGCACGATTTGCGTCGTTTTCAGGTATCGTTTCATCAAGCCACGTAAGGACGGAATCAGCGCCATCATTAGTGAGAGTGTTTGAGCAGCAATGGCCAGGTGGCGAGCAGTGATATTTTTAAGTCCAGCAGAACGCATAGCTCCAGCGCCTAGCACGACTTGGCACGTTCGCGAATTGAACTGCTTCAGGAACTCGACGACCCAGCCCAGGGCCTCGGCGACAAACATGGGCAGATTCACCACGAGTCGCACATACTCACTAAGGAGCAAGATCACAGTCCCGCTGGCGCGCACGACAAAGAATCGATCGTTGCCCAGTTGCAGCAGTTTGTGTGACTCGGACTCCTGTGACTGTGCAGGTACTTCAGGTGCCTTGTCTGACGCGGCGGATCCCGTCGGTGCACTTCCTCGTAGATTCAGCTCCACCTGGTAAGCCGACACGTCTTTGCTAGCACTTTCTTCGAGCATATCCACGGTCTGCTGAAGCTCGGAAGAAATTGTCGAAGGCGCCCAGACCTCGTCTTCTACAGCCCGGACAGCGCGCTCAATACGCACACGATGGAATTGACCCAAGAACGCTTTGGCCTGACTGAGCATGCAGCTGCGTAAAGAAACGCCCGGACGTGCAGCTGCCGACTCGATCAGGCTCATGAAGCGCCAAACAAGCGAGAAGTACACGACAAATGCATTCAAATCGAGGTCAGGAAGCCGTGGAGCTCGTGGCGAAACAAGAGCCACTACGGTATTTTCGGTGGATGTCCACACAATCTGCGTTGCCTCTTGAAGGATCTGTTGCTCGGTCGCCGATGCATGCATCTTGAGTATCTCATGCACCGCTTGCATTCGTTGCGCAAAGAGCCAAAGGGCCCGCAAAATGGCCGCCAGCGCATGCAGGTGCTCAGGCCACGTATGGCTTGTAGCCGAGTCTTGCGATGCGGCTGATGCTTTGCCTGGCATGGCCCATGCAGCAAACTTGTATGGCGATACAACTTGCCGTACACCTTGGACTAAGAGATCTTCCATATGCTGTGTGTACATGCGCAAGCCCTGTTCCAAGCCATGACATCGCTGAAGCAGCGACCACATCGGCAACAGATCTGCGGGAAGGGGAATACTGGATGGTGCATTTTTCTCCGGCTTCGAAGGAAGAACATCGTCAATAGACGGGCACGTGGACGGCGCTGGTGACGACGCCGATGACGACAAGGACGCAAAAGACGTCTCTACGATGCTCAAGTCAATGCTTTCCCACGCCTCCTCTGATAGGTGCGCACGTTCAAGCATGCCCAGAAGCACATGCCGTAGTGACTCAGCCATCTTAGCTTGTTCCACCTCCAACTGTGGTCGGAGACTCTGGAGGGACTTGAGTCGATGAAGTGGAGCCTCTTTGTCGTCCAACGTCTTGAACAAGCCTTCCAAGAGTGTCATCGCATTCTCGTATTCGCCATGCTGCACGGACAGACGCACGAGATCGCGGCGCTCTAGCAGCGTCTGGACTTGATTCAACAGGTGTTTCTGCGCCTCGAGATATCGGCGTTCTGCTTGCAATTTTGCGATACTCAAGCCGTCGCGTACAAATGCATCGACGGCATCAAGCTTCTGCGCGACCGATTCTGTGCGGTCCAGGCAAGACTGCGCATCGGTCCGCAGCTGACGCAGCGTGGCCAGTGCATCAAAGAAGTAGACACTCTTAGCGCCGATCTCAACGATCAAATGCTGTTCAATGACGTCTGAGTAGTAGCTGAGTTTCTCCTGAAGCATGTGATTGAGCACAACTCCGTACTGCATCGTATTATCGTCACTCTCAACGCCCATCGCCGTCGACTGCTTGTACCGCTCCGTCACAAGATCAAAAGTGTACGGCTGCCCCAAATCAAAATCACTGCTAAAAAATACTTGTGGCACTGTACTGAGGGGAGGCAGTCGTTTCGGCGCCACATCTGTTGGTGTGTTGTGCGCGCGGATCAGCGCATGCTCGCGCTCGTACCTGTCCCACTCGCCGGAGAATTGTGTGACATAGTCGTTCAGGACCCGCATGTCGGTAGGCGGCATGGTTGGTGGTGCATGTCCCGCAGGCCCGATGGGCGGGAACCTGGCCGAGCTCGCGTGAATGGGTGCAGCCCTCTTCCGCGGGTGGTTGAGCATTGTAGAAATCGCATGCAGTCCCGTGAACGAGAGCGATGCATCATCGTGAGCCGCGGACAAGTCCCCATCGGCAGCGGCGTTGTGCCCACCTTGTGTTTGGGACGCCGCCGCCGTCATAGAGCCGTCACCTGCCATCAATACAGATTCGTTGCGGCAAAAAAAGGAGCCTAGCCTCCCCTATTGCGGTCGACACCGAGAAAAGTGCGTCGTGCACTCGTTCGTAATGGCGCCGTCGCTGCCAATAAACGGACAGGCCAAGTCAGCCAGCCAGATAATTCTGTGCGGTGCTTCTGACGCGGCCGGACGCTTCATACAGGCTTGTTGCCACGCGCGCACTTTTAACACACACCCACCCGCATGCACACTGCGTTATCACGTGATACATTATCTCCACGCGCGAATCTGGGGCAAGTTGTGCACGGATCGAGTTGGGATGGTCCCACGTTCTGTTTCTCTCCGAGCGGGAAACGTGCATTAACACATATGGCTACCATAACGCAGCCCATCGCACTGTATGCACATCGAGACGTCGATGTGGCACGTATTATGCACGAGGTTCGATCGTCTGGATACCTCGAAGAGATTGTTTCTGGAGAAAGCTCGCTAGAGGAATCTCCACTGTGGAACTTGGTCCAGCCACAGTCCAGTGTATCGACGTTAGACGAGGCACTGCGCGCATTTCAGCAGCTTGATTCAAATTATGTGAAGTGCGCATTTTTTTGGGTGAATCCCCACGATGCTTTTAAGAATGCGAACAATAGCGCATATGTCGTCCGTGTGTCGGAGTCGGGCGATTCCGAAGGGGAGTCGCCAGTAGACGTGGATCACTTGTTGGAGATAGCGGCGCATATCAGTGCAGGTGTGCGCTATGAAACACTCTTGAAGGAGTAACCGCGGGCTTTGTCAAAGCGTTTACCCGATTATATTTTTTACCGGCCAAACCGGAGTTGGTAGGTAATCTTGCCTTTTACCACTCTGGAAAAGGAGAGAAAGAGAAAGAGTGAGCGAACGAATGTATCGACATGACTTGAAAACTCGTCACAACTTGCAAGCAAGGATGCCCTATCTTGTATATACATGTCCGGTATTTCGCATCTAGTACCTTTGAATTGATGTGTCGCACCTCGCTTCATATACGCATTGCTCATAGAATGACGTTGTTACACCTTCCTAGCAAGCCATAGTCTATCTAATATTTTACGACCATCGCAGAGTACCCACATGAACCACGGTTTCTGCGCAGCACAATCTTAAGTATCTGCTTCCTCAACATACCACTACATTCTATACACGTTCACGGTCTTGCCAGCATGCTGGATGAGACGAGCGGAAATCTCACCCACCGCTACAATACATGCAACAACAATCAAAATGATAATAATCCAGGTAATCTTGCTCATGGCTGCATTCGAAAGGTGTTCGTGGATCACCTCCAGCAGCTCATTTGCCACGGCCAAGCGTTCATTCAGCGTCTGTGCGCGCTCATCAATTTCCAAGTATGTGCGGATTGCATCATACAGCGCTTGCAAACTCGCCTCATTCCAAAAGAGATCTGGCGTGTCCAGCACGTCGCTCGTTAAATTTACATCCACACGCAGTTTGAACAGATGACCTGACATACGCAAGGCACCACGTCGACTCACACGCAATTCACCTGTCTGTGCAAGCTCCTTGGGAATATGCGAAGTAAGCTCAAGTGTATTGTGCATGTTTTCCTCAAACTCTGACAGCTTGGTGCTCTGGGCAATTGCATGGGCTAACGACAACTTCAGCAGGTGATTCGGCTCGCGGAATGTGAAAAAGTCGTTCATGATGCGCGGCGCACGCACATTCGGATCATAACAGAAGTGGAACAGCTCGCGATCGTAAGCTTTGTGTGGATTGCGGATCGCGCCTGACGTCATCAGGTCGGCAAGAATTAATTCTTCCTCTTCTTGCGTAAAGTTAAACATGACGACAACACCATAGGGTAAGAGTACCAACTCTGCCATGTCGAGCGCATCTCGTACTGATTGTGGTGCATGCTCATTCACATCTGCTTCGTGTGTGTGCGAAGCCTGATTAACCCGTACTACTCGCGTGCCGGCTTTCATTTGGTGCCGATCCTGAGCATCCTCTTCGACCATCAACATATCCCGTGCACTTGCTGAATCTGGATCGCTGGGTTCTTCGCTCGCCGAGTTACTGGGCAACATTTGGGCGGGATGATGATGATGATGGTGATGCGCGGGTTGTATCGCATCTTCGCGGTGCTCATTGGGGATATAGCCGTCCGTATCAATGTCCCGCTCAGACTGAGGTACGAAATAGTTGCCAATATAACCACTCTCGTCGTCTCGCTGGATCTCTCGCTCATGCCGGCTCTCTGCACCAGGACTGCCTGTCTGAGGAACACGCGAACTGCGGACGGAGGCACGGCCGAAGCCTGGGAGAAGCGGCTTGAAATACAAGGCATACACACATCCTTCGTACAAACGCGGCCGGACTCCATGCTCTCGGCGGATAAAGGCAAGCGCTGTCTGAAGCTGCAATGATGTCGAGACGGCATACGACGTGAGACGGGGTAATGGCGTCGTCGCTCGTGTAAGTGGCGACATGCGCTCAAATGTATAATACACAGGATTCTTGCGCTGCTGTGGTCGACGATGTGTTCGGCGATGTTCCAACTTTGCACGATCACCACCATGTGTGACATGTCCAGACTCATCCGCGTCTTCCTCTTCGACTTCCTCGTTGTCTTCGTCATCCTCGTCATCATCGTCATCATCATCATCATCATCTTCTTCTTCCTTACCACCGTTTCCAGCACCTCCTTCTTTGGTATAGCCTTCTGTTTTCTGTTTCATGCCCTTCTTGCCCTTTGTTGTTGGCACGGGCAATGGTGCCAACTGACTCTCGCTAGGCAAAAGGACATGTCGTCCACTGAACTTCGAGGCACGCACCGGCTTCTCGGCTCTCACAGGCAGTGAGTATCGTGGGAGACGCGCAGGTGTGCCTTTAAATTGTAGGCCAGGCTTGTCTATAACTGCGCTGCCAGGTAATTTTGGCGGCGGCGCTCGCGGCGCACGGAGTGGGGCAGCGCCTGCCTTAAGTGTCTTTGTACGGCCACCCTGGCCCTTGGACGGATCTGTCATTCCTTGTGAGCTTGACTGTGATACACGCGAGCTCTTGACACTGGGCATAATGATGCCGGACGGCAACTCATTTAACGCTGCGTCACCTGGTGTCTCGACCTCAAAGTCGTCCATTTCCTCTGGGTGTTCCCCCGCTCGCGACTCATTACGCCGTGTGCGCAGCGCAGATGCCGTCGAACTAATGCCAGGCAGTGGGAGATGGCGTTGTGCGCCGCTCTCTGCTGTGCGGCTTGAGCCCGGACCAGGTCGCTGCGCCATGAAATTAAGAAAGATGAAACTAATGAAGCCCGTGTGTCACACTTTGATCAAGCGCGCGTGGCTTTAGGCCAGCTGATGTTTGCGCGCATGCGTGCACCAAAAAAATATCATGGCAACCTAGATGGCCCTGTAGGCCTTCTTTGCCCCTGATCCTTGGCACACGTGATACAAGTGATTTTCATATGCGCACCTTATCCCATGTATTCTCTACCTGGTGATGCTCGATCCTTCTCCCATTTGGCAAGCCAGGTCGGAACGTGCGTGTGTGTTTGCTTTGGGCACGACCCTTGAGTGAGCAAGAGGCACTATCGAAGAGACCCGACAGAAAATCAAGTAGACTACGAAATTATCACCATGGATCCAGGCATGCTGATGCAGGAGAGAGCTAGTAGAGGAGCTGGCGCTGGACGAGCAACGGTTGGGCAAGGAGCCAGTTTGGGGGCGGATGTACGATCGAGCCCAGACACCAGTAGTTCTAGACTGGCGGCAGGCACAGAACAGGAGTCGCAACATAGCGTTTTTGCTGCGGGAGTGGGAACGCAGGCCGTTCCCGTGCGAGTGGGGCCGTTGCCCTCTTTAGCGCGTTATTCGTCGTCCGAGATCATCGTGCCTCCGCTCAACTTTGACATGGTCGCTCCCGGGGTATACAGAAGTGGACATCCCAACGAACGCAACTTTAGTTTTCTTAAGCGGCTCAATCTAAAAAGCATAATATACCTCGCGAACGATGATTATCGAGAGAATGTTGTTCGTTGGGCACAAAAGGAAGGTATTCGAATCTTTCATCACCGCGTTACGATGAACAAGGAACCATTCACCGAAATGGATGAGCAGGAAGTGGCCAGCGCAGTTGCGCACGTGTTGGATGAACGAAACCTTCCTGTACTTGTCCATTGCAACAAGGGCAAGTACCGCGTAGGCTGCCTTGTGGGATGCATCCGGCGACTCCAGCGCTGGAGCCATATTAGCATTCTTGAGGAATATTCGCGATTTGCTGGTGAGAAAATGGCTGATGAGGAATTCATCGAAATGTTCGATCTAACACAAGTCAAACTTGATCCTACACATTCTCCTGCATGGCTATAGGGCTGTTTGCAGTACACGCTGCAGGGCTGGCTGTACGATCTTGCGATTCGCCTGCGTATTACGCTGGCGCCACACTATGCCACTGATTCCTGGCATTCCTCGCACCTGACGTGATACTTCGAGACCTCCCACACGCTCGCGCTGCCCACTGCTTGTGCGTCGCTCACCTTTCCATGTATCGAGTTGCAAATGCACACCATCAGGGAACAGCTGCTGCGTGCCATGCTGTTCTAGCGAAGAAGCAATGCGCTGCAGTATGTCTGGCGCGCCATGGAAGGCCATGGCAAGGTCACGCCGGCTCTTCATTCGTTCACCACCGTGCTCGCGGTCATTCTTCCGTTCTCGATACGACAGAAGAATGACGGCCATGTCTAAGCGGCTCTCACGCATAAATGACGCAATTTCTTTCCACCAGTTATGCCATTCCTGTTCCGCCACGTCATCATGGACGGTCTCTTGCGATGCACGGGTCCGGTAGGCACCTGATATCCATGCCGATAGTGATAGCGGCACAGACGCAAGGCCCACTTGCATGTTGGACCCTTGTGATGTATGTACATTAGTTATCTTGAGATCGCGAAGGAGGAGTGCTTGTGTGTCGAGCTGTGACACATCATTTTTAACCTGCTGCATCTGTTCATTCCATGGAACAAGTCAGAGAGACGTCCATGCGGTCTTGAGCAGCTCCCACTTGGGCCTCTGCATTGGATAGTGTCGATGACGCCGGCGCGAAAGATGATTGTGGTAAGAGGTAAGCATACGCTCTGGCGTCTGTGGGTGTGCCTTTCCCAACCGGCTGCATCTTAAGCTGACATCCAAAGAAAAGGAAACGTAAGTTAGCGAGAGAACTTATTCACGCGCGTATGGAGATCCACGTACATTTCTTGTGTCGAGAATAACGGCACTGAGCAGCAAGTCAGCTAGCTTGGACGGTATGATGCCGTTGGGCCGAGATTCCATCGCGAGTTTCGCGACCAGACTCGACGCAGACCCAACGGGCTCGCGAGAGGGTGAACTTATGAATCGTAATTTGGCGTCCTCATGTGCACCATCATCTTCATGATGATCAACAATTACTTCGACGTGGCGTGCATTGCCGATGCCGCTGCCTTTCCAAGCAGGACGTAAGCTTGGGTGATCCACTAAGCCGAGCGACACATTTGACGCTGCACTGAATGCTGTTGAAGTCAGGTCGCCAAGATCATCTACGCATAACAATGAGTCAACAGAAATGCCCACACTTCGATATACTAGGAGATTCTCTTGTCGGTAGCGCAGTTGGGAACGGGGTGTCTGGATCAGCGGCACATACACGCTGGGTGGCAGACTATACTTGGTGGTAAAATAGCTCTGCCTATGGTTCATCACATAGCTTAAGGCAATTGCCGATGCAGCTGAATCAAGGTCGCCTGCCTCGTTGCCCATAAGGATTGTCATATGTTGTTCTTTATGATTGACATGTGTGAAAGCATACGCTTTCGTCCAGCTCAAATACTCATTAAGTTCGCTAGGAATATAGTCCTCGGAAGTCATATTCAATATGTGCGGATACACAAATGTTGGCCGGCGGTACAGCACGAATAGGGGCCAAGCCAGCAAGCCCAGGACGCAGCAGACGAGTTGGACGAGTTTATGCTGTCGAAGCATTCAACCAAAGCCACACGCGCGACGTGTGGAGATCTGATACTTCGACAGAGCATATTTTGGGGCCAATTTCACGTCGCCTAAGCTCTTCCACATTGCTGTGCGGCGACCAACGGTCGATCGGTGACTTTGGTTAGGATTGAGCGGTGGAACGCACAACCTCTACACTCACCTTGTCTAGTTCGAGTTTCACTGCGAAACGCGTGCTCGGCGTATGTTTTGGCACCGCATAAGAACCAGCGGGTATGCCAATAGGTGGCTCACGTCGGTGAATACACGTTTATTATCTTTCAGTGTGCGTCGATCCACTCGTTCACATAAACAACACATTCCATTGCGGCATCGCCTCAGCAGGTTTGGTCCTCCCTCAAGCCAAGGCTCTTCAAAGGACGGGTATGCGCGTCCAGGTGAGCTCCCTGCGCTGCAATTTTCCCATGCGCAAGTGCCTGAGGCTATGTCACGTTCGTTCACGTCACCGCCGTTGTCTCCAGGCCTCGTCCGAATGGTTCATGAACTCCTTGGTGAAAGAGCAAGTCCAACTACACCACAGGCCCAAGCGCTCGCTCATTTCTTCTCACGTCAGACGTCGTCAAGGTCGGCTCAGCACACGCTCATAGCCGCCGAGACAGGCAGTGGGAAGACACTTGCGTACCTACTGCCGCTCCTGCAACGACTGCACGAAACACGCGCCAAAACGGAACATGCTGATTTAAGGCACGTAAGAGCCGGCGCTGCTTTGGTTCAAATTATGCCACGCAGCATCATTCTCGCTCCAACACACGAATTGGCACGGCAAATCGCCGAAGTGGCCAAAGTCCTGTGCCACGATGCCTCTCACAAACTTCGTGTCGCGTGCTCATCTAAACCCTCTTTCTCAGTGACCATAAAAAATGACTTGGCGCATCTCTCGGAGCTCGCAGTTTCCACCGGTGAATATCACGGCGCACCTTTGTCGCCAGACGTGTTAGTGACGACACCCGCCTTCATTGCTGAGCACATGGACGACGACCTGTCGCTGCGACATGTGCAAATGCTCGTCATTGATGAAGCTGATACCCTACTAGATGAAGGATTCCGCACCCTCACCCAAAAGATCCTACGTGAAACACCGGGTGAATCGGCCCATGTATTCGTCACTGCGACGATCCCTCGCTCCATGCGCATGTACTTGGATGATGCATACCCATCGCTTGTGACTCTAGCGTCTCCACACTTACATCATCTACCGCAGCGCCTTTCCGTCATGTTTGTAGATCCAGGCGGAAACAAGGATCTTGCTGTGGTGAAAGAACTGTTCCGCGTCTTCACGACGCCTGGATGCGAGAAGGATCAGGTGCTCATTTTCCGTGACAAGCGCTCCGGTGTGGAAAGCCTCAGTCGTTTCTTGCATGCTCGCAACGTCGATCATGTTGCTTGGACTGGCGCAGCTGAGGACAGAAAGACTCGTACTTCACAACATGTTGCGCCATTTCTTGCAGGTCCTTCAGAACACTATGCACGTCGTCACCACCGTGACGTCGAGACGCCGCGTGTGTTGGTGACGACCTCGCTCCTCTCACGTGGCCTGGACTTTGGCCCGCATCTACGCCACGTATTTCTTCCAGATGCTGGGAGAAATACAACTCGCTCCGTGCATGCTGCGAACAACAATGCGCTCGAGCTCCTTCATCGTGCAGGACGTTCCGCTCGTGCAGGACGTGCAGGTACCGTTGTCGTGTTTGACAAGAACAGTGCGCCTGGTAAGACGAAGGTGCTTTTAAATCGGCGTGGCCAAAAAAAAGGTATTGTGCGAGGACAGATGGACTTGCTCGTCCGGGCGCTGCAACGTCCCAGCAAGTCATCTCGTCGTCGTCAACGTGCGTCACCCAAATCAACATCCTAAACACGTTCTCGTTCAGCTATATACATGCGCATGCATGTCCTTAAAATGCATAAAACTCCTGCATTGATACGTATATACCTTTTCAAACGCAGTTATGCATGTGTGCATCTTCGTACTAATTATGAGTAGGTTGTGAGACAGTTGCATGTGTCAGAACCTCGTTGCTTCGCCTGCCGAGACATTTCCTCCACATGTATCGAACGTCGCTTTCCCTTCCATGCATATTTTGCCACTACCTTGAGCACTGAGCTTGGGCAATTTGTGCGTGTAAGCAAAGGAGTGCCACTAGATATGAATGACATTGTGTATCGTTGGCTCAGTGATGTGCTTCTTCCAGTGCGTAATGTGTTTGCATGCTAATTCAGTACACTGAGCGAACGCGAATCATCTCAGACATAGGCCAAATCATGTCGGAGTACCGCGCTTTGCGACCACGCACAGATGTCTTCAGTACGTGTCGACAGTCTAGTTGTCAGCGACTAATGAAACACAGCTTACGATGATGGCCGCTCATTTCTCCTACTCCGACTTGAAGGCACACTACCTGTGCCCTATGCTGGTCATGTGTACAATATACCCATCCATCTTTGGTTCCCTCGCGCGTATCCGAAGGAGCCGCCAATGGTGTTTGTGATTCCAACACAGGCCATGCTGATCCGTTCGGGCTCACATACTGCCCATGACGGCCGGGTCCATGTTCCTTACCTGGATGTATGGCAACGCAAAATCGAGGGCTATTCCCTAATCGAGTTGGTACGTGAGTGCCAGGCTGCTTTCAGCATAGAACCACCGGTTATGGCAAAGCCCAAGCAGCCCCTTTCGGTAGAGGCAAGCATTGCTGGCAGAAGTCAGGATGCTAGTGCGAGTCCTATCCGCAATGTCGATTCCGTGTCACAAAAGCCAGCGCCTGTGCCGTCACGACCTCCAAAAGCTATTCCCAACTCAACAGTCTCACCTCCTCATCCCAAGCGGCCAGAGCGACCAGAAATACTCGAACACCTGGAGCCTTTTGGATTTACGCCTGGTACTTTGTCCAATGAGAGCGCTTCACCATCAGGCTCATCCTCCTTACGGACGGACATCGCATCAGGAGAGATAGAGCCGTCAAACATACCGGCACCTCAACGTCCGATGAATCCAGCGCTTTTAGAGCTTCATGCGAAAGTTTATGCAAAAGTATCCTCGCGCGTCACAGAAATCTTTGCCTCGCACTCGCAATCAAAGCAACGGCTTCATTTGCTGCTGGAAGATCTGGAGCGTGGCACTCCTGCTATTGATGATGAAATTCGTCGCTTGCGCGCCGTGCGCGACATTTGCTTAACGAATGTGCATCGCCTAACAACGACCATCGATGCAGCAAAACGTTGTACTGCTGAGATGGAAATGCGACCCGAGCCAGATGTTGATCGCATGCTCTCTGCGACAAGTCTTGTTGAAAACCAGTATGTAATTGTTTCTTTGCGCGAGATGGCTAACGGACACAAACTTTGACACAGACTACTGCAGCTCATGGCTGAAGATCAAGCGATGGAGGATACTTTGTATCAACTTAGTCGCGCCTTGTATTCGGAACAGCTTTCGCTCGATCGGTTCATAAAGCACACGCGTGTGATTTCTCGCGAGCAGTTCATGAAGCGTGCACTTGCTCAAAGAATTGTCCAAGGTTTGGGCTGGGATATGTCAGCCACAGCAGAAAGATCTTTGTCTCCGGTGACATCAGCGCGTACTTCTGTACCTCTTTCTAACTCTACGGAGATGACTCAGGCAACGGTTTCGTTACCGATAAAAGCGCATTATTCGAGCTCTAGTGATTAGTTTCCCGTTCTCGTGATTAAACGCACTTCGCCCGGTTTCACGCCCACCGATGAAAGCGTAAGCTTGCCATTTTGATCCACAACAAAATGGCTGGGTGTGAGTGTCGCAAATTCACATTTCCTCTCCACGTACCTTCGCCTCGTACTGGATTTAGTTCCGGTGAGTGCGCCAATCAAGAAGCGCTTCGGATCACAAAGCAAGCGGTATGGGAGATTGTGTTTCTGCATGAGAATGATGGGACTTCAAATTGACATGGCGACGTACTGAGGCCCAAGAACGCTGTGCATTGGGTGAGTCCGCTGATAGCCCGAAGATGCTGTACCCAGCTTTGGTCCATTCATCCGTGGCATCTCGGAAGCACTGTGCCTGCTTCGTACAACCTGGAGTGTTGGCCTGTATATATGTAAACATCATACTTTATTCGTGTCAAGTCAGCGTACCTTGGGATATGTAAAAATTACCACGTTGCGAAGTGTTGATACTTGCACTGCTTGACCGTCCTGATCAACGAGTTCGATATTTGGCAGGTTATCTCCCACATGGAGGATAGCTGATGATGTCAATGGCTCCTTTGCTTGTGTTTCTTTTGCGGCTAATCCTGTAGATGGTGAATCCTTGGATGTTGCCTCATTCCTAGTTGGTGTCCCAGAGGTCATATCGTTTTTGGTAAGCTTATCGTCCTGCTTTGTCGGCTCCGTAGTCTTCCTTTGCATTTTTTTGTTTGAAGTATCTTTCTGAGCTTCTAAGGCGCGCTTTTGTGCCACGCGTGACGATTGCCGCCGCATGTGAGGGGTGTGGGAGTCGGCTCCTGTCATCAACTCGGGTCGAGTCGCTGAATCTGGCCTGGAGTAGAACCAACTGGACGTGCTCCATGTGGAGGCGTCGACTCGCTCAAACGCCAATCTCTCCTTCCTTCTCCAGCACTCAATCTTCACGCACCGTTACCCTCCACGCTGAGACCAATCTGAATGAAGCTCTGCTATTGGATCCGAAGTATTTTTTTCATAGCAGGCAATTTAGGCTGCCGCTCACACCTTCCGCACGTGCCGAGCGATGCGTCACATACTCAAATCAGTCGGACTATATTGTTATCAATAAGTCTTCCTTCCCATGCAATCGCTACAAGGACGTAAGTAGGCAGAGGTAGACATGAATATACTATCGCTTACTCAAATATGTTGAATTTGAGGGACTATGCAAATGTACGTAGTTGGGGGATCACAGGCCGCCACGAAGCGAGAGCACAAGCTGCGATAAGCAAAATCCCATACGTACATGCAAGACTGTGCCTCCTTCGATACCAAAGTCCTTGATCATTTTTTCGTCGGACCTGGAGTAAGTTGCAAGTTGTGTGTGTTTACATACATTTGCTTGCCACCAAAAATCAAGCGTTGCTGAACAGGCGGAATTCCCTCTTTCTCTTCGACGCGTTCTTTTATACGAAGAATCTGTAAAAGTCAGCGCTACTTGTTTTCGTTTGACCATACTTTATCTGTCGCATCGACATCAAGCTCGATCTCTATACATGAGCAACGGAGCTCTCATCACTGCACGCGCCGCATACACACGCACCTTTGCCAGTCAGAGTCTTGACTTTGATCAACATGGTTGTAGCTGGCGTGTAAGTCACGTGGCCCGTGCGCCCTGATAGCCCGAGCATGCACACGCATTTCCCTATTTAATTGCCAATCGAGCGAAGTTTGTGTTATCTTCGTATCGTTCCACACAAATGCATCTGCTACCTCGGGAGCGCGATAAGCTGTACGTGCGCGAGATTGGTTTGCTGGCGCAAACACGCCTAGCGCGTGGAATTCGTTTGAATGAGACAGAAGCGATTGCTTTGATCTCTGCAGTGCTGCAGGAAATGGCCCGCTCTGGCAAGTACACGGTAGCGTCGCTCATGCAGTATGGTAAAACGCTCCTAGGGTATCGGCAAGTTCTTCCAGGCATCTCCCAGACGATTCCAGAGGTCATGATTGAAGCTACTTTCAATGATGGAACATTTCTTGTGAGCGTCCATGATCCAATTTGCTCGCCTGAGGGGAACTTGTCACTTGCATTGCTCGGCTCAGGCCTGGAAGCGCCGTCACCAGATGTGTTCCCACGTATTTTCACTCCAGAGGGACCTGTTCCAGGTCGAATCATTGCGCTGGATTCTGCCCCACCGATCACGCTGTTTCCAGACTACCGTCGATTGTCGCTTGAGATGACAAATACGGGCGACCGTGCCATTCAAGTTGGTTCACATTTCCCTCTTCACAAAGTGAATCGTGCGCTTGAATTTCCACGTGAGGTAGCTAAAGGATATAAACTAGACGTGGCAGCTGGCACGGCCATTCGCTTTGAACCAGGTGTGAAAAAGCGTGTGACTGTAGTCGAGACGGGCCCGACGTACAGGCGACGCATTAAGGCAGGCGATTCGGAGATACTTCCGGGCCCAGAGCCATTTTCACTGTCGCGGGCGGCGTATGCATCACTGTATGGTCCGACGACAGATGATCGTGTCCTGCTTGGCGACACGAATCTCTGGGCAGTCGTTGAGAAAGATCACACCTCATACGGCGACGAGTCGACATTCGGTGGTGGCAAAGTCTTGCGTGACGGCATGGGTCAGTCACCAGGACGTGCTTCTTCTGATGTGCTCGATACAGTTGTCACGAATGCCTTGATCGTCGACTACTCGGGCATCATCAAGGCGGACATTGGCATCAAGAATGGTCTCATTGCTGGAATTGGCAAAGCAGGTAATCCTGATACGATGACATATGTGACACAAAACATGATTATTGGCTCTTGCACTGAAGTAATCGCTGGCGAGAATCTGATCGTGACTGCTGGCGGTGTCGAAACTCACACCCATTTCTTGTCCATGGACATGTGTATTGAGGGTCTGGCCTCTGGTCTCACGACGTTGGTTGGCGGCGGTACGGGTCCAGCTGCTGGCAGTCGAGCTACCACATGCACTCCAGGGCCTTGGCACATAAGAAAAATGCTCCAAGCGACCGATACACTACCGGTGAATGTCTTGCTGACAGGCAAAGGCAATGACTCTGGTGAGCTTCCTCTGCGAGAGCAGATTGAGGCTGGCTGCGGTGGTCTGAAGCTTCATGAAGATTGGGGTGCGACACTTGAGGCCATTGATACATGTCTTCGTGTGTGTGGGGAGTATGATGTTCAGTGTACGATCCACACGGACTCGCTGAACGAGTCCGGTTTCGTAGAAGACACACTAAAAGCCATCGGCGGTCGTACTATCCACACGTACCACTCTGAAGGCGCCGGTGGTGGACATGCGCCAGATGTGATTCGAGTGTGCGGTGAGCCGAACATTCTACCCGCGTCGACGAATCCAACACAACCGTATGCATCAAATACGATCGATGAGCACATGGACATGCTCATGGTGTGCCATCACCTGTCAAGAAATATCGCGGAAGATGTTGCGTTTGCCGACTCACGTATCCGGGCTGAAACCATTGCTGCTGAGGATGTCCTGCACGACATTGGAGCCATTAGCATCATGAGCTCAGACTCCCAGGCCATGGGACGTATTGGCGAAGTCATATCTCGGACGTGGCGTGTAGCCGACAAAATGAAAGAGATGCGTGGTCCTCTCATTTCCTCGCATGGCAAGGACTCGCTGACCAACGACAATGCACGCATCCGACGCTATGTGGCCAAATACACGATCAATCCAGCCATTGCACATGGCATCTCGCAACACGTTGGGTCCGTGGAAGTAGGCAAGATCGCTGACCTCGTACTATACCGACCCAAGCATTTTGGTGTACGCCCAGAAAACATCATCAAAGGAGGCCAGCTTGTCATGTCAAACACAGGCGACTCGAACGGCTCCATTCCGACGGTGCAACCAGTGTACTTGCGCCCGACATTCGGCTTCCAGCCAGTCTGTGCAGCAGATAACAGCGCAGCATTCGTTAGTATGGCAAGCATTCGGAACGTCGGCAAGTATGGCCTGAGGAAGCGCTGCTTGCCTGTTTCGGGATGTACCGGTCTTGGCAAGAAAGACATGAAACTGAACTGTGAGACACCCAAGATATCAGTGGATCCGGAAACGTACGTACGCAAATGATGTTGGCCGTGGGCAAAAGAGATGAATCTGCGACTACCAACATGCATCCTTGTTTTGTGCTTGACTAACCCATTGCAGTTTTGTTGTCACGGCCGATGGCCAAGACATGAAGACTGAGCCTGCGACCAAGGTTGCGCTTTCAACTGGCACAGGTATATTTTAAGCTGCGTTTGCTCGCTGCGTTTCGCACTCGTTGTGGAACTTGCGCCCAATATGCGGCCTGTGCCTCTCCATACAGAATGTATGATTGTGCACCAAGTTTTTCTACTAGCATCGACGCCACACTTGATGCTGCACACCGTATATAGGCAACAGACAATTCGGGCCGCACGTCGACATAGTCGATAGCATTCACAGACATTGCCGCGAAGTGTGCTTTGAGCGTATTTGGGCTTGGTGCTGCTTCTGGTGAGATACGCAGTGCCACTATCGTGTGAAGCGGATAGTCGACATGGTTCGATACCGGAAGGTGCTTTTGTCCTGGCGTCGCAGAGTGTGGAGACAAGCCTCCCTCTTTCTCTGAGTGCTTGATCTGTTGCACCATATGCAAGGATCGCATGTCCTCTGCAGTTTTTTTCGCCATCTCGATGTTTTGTTGTACAATCGATGCGCGCCATGCCTCATATTCTATCCGCAATCGCTGGTATCTGTCCCAAGACATGCAACGAAGTGGCGTCGTTCTAGGCGGGCCTGCCGTCGTCGAGTAGCTCCAATCCCAGTTACGCAGTAACAAGGTAGCCGTCGTTGTATCCACACACACAAATGCATCATGCATCAGATCTGTCGTCATCATTGGCTCTCCATTCACTGTAGGTGGAAACACCGCATACAGGCGCATAACATGTTTGGGATCAGCCGCTTGAACAAGCGCTAAAACGCACTCGGCTATATCCAAGGCATTACATGCATGTTCAGATACATGTTCCTGACGTGAGCTAACACGAGCAATGAATACGCTATACGTACGATAAACACGACCTGAACATGCACGGGTGGAGCGATTTTAACATGAAAAGCATCGCACCCACGCTTATGCGGTGTAAATGTCCTTGCATATGTGTGTAGAAAAACGTACCTGAATTACATGAAAGGGGTATAGAAATGCTAGGGCGGCACACATATCGGCACTGGACTTGCACCCAGCCACATGAAGTCCTTCGTTGGCCAAGATTCGTGCTACGTGCACCTCTTGGTTCGTAGCTCGAAGTATGAGTGCTGAAAGCGAATTATATTTATCAGTTCCTGTTGAAGACTGTGCTTGAAATACTGGATTTTCTTCCTGCTTAGGATCCGGGCGCCTACTGTTCTGGCGCTCTGCCCACCATGACGACAGCTGATTCAGCAACACTGATGCTACAGGACGCATGTCCTTTGGAACGGACGTCTCTGCCTTTACATGAGGTATCACAAGCGCAGAATGTCCTTGTGGGTGTATTCTTTTAGTACCTGCAACACTACGCGGTACAAATGGCAGCATGAAAGTGAGCACAAATGGCAGTCAGTAAGAACAGCAGCGGCCATGCGCCTTATTAGGTCGTCATGTCAATTTTGAGAGTGATGAGGCCCTGAATTGCATTGCGCGATAAGAGGAGACCGATCGGGCCGCGCCGCGCACGGCCAACCCCCAAGGTCCACGTCATCAGGACACACGCACAGGCCCCAGTCCATGTGACTGGGCTGCACTGCTGGGGTCCGTGGGCGGCCGACTTGGCCGCCCCGAACCGAAGCACAACCGCCAGTTCCACTAGTGTCCTCCACGAAACATGCACGCGGCGTGGATTCTCAGTGCATTGCTCGTGTTAGTGGCTGCCGTTGTGCAAGCCTCGAATGTATTGGATTTGACCGATACGAAGGCATATGATGCCGTTGTAGGCCAATCAATTGGTGTCATGGTCGAGTTCTTTGCGCCTTGGTGTGGACACTGCAAGCGTCTTGCTCCTGAGTACGAAAAGCTTGCGGATGCGTTTGCCACCAAGAAGAACAAAGTACTTATCGCCAAGGTCGATGCAGACGCAAACCGCGAGCTCGGTGAGCGCATCAATCTGAAGGGTTTCCCGACGCTGATGTACTTCCCACCAAACTCGCAAGAGGGCGTACCATACTCGGGTGCTCGGACGACGGAGGCACTTGCCGAGTTCGTGACCGAGCAGTCGCAGGTACGCAGCAGCCTCGAGCCACCGCGTCCGCCTGCGGCACTTGAACTGGATGTAGACTCTTTCGATCGTGTGGTGATGGATCCTGAGCTAGATGTGCTCGTTGAATTCTATGCGCCCTGGTGTGGACACTGTAAGCGTCTGGAACCAGTCTATGAGGAGGTCGCACGCACACTAGAGCGTGACGACCAGTGCCAGATGGTGAAGGTCAATGTCGATGACCCGAAGAATGCGGAGTTGAAGAAGCGCTTCCAGGTTTCGAGCTTCCCGACGCTGAAGTTCTTCCCTTCAGGCTCCGATGACAAGTGGCCTCGCCCATACCTTAAGGAGCGCACGGCCGACGATCTGCTTGCCTTTATGAATGAGAAGTGCGGCACGTTCCGTACCAAGGAAGGCACTCTGACGCAGTTTGCTGGTCGTATGCCCGCTCTCGATGGTCTCGCAGCCCGCTTCTATGCGGCTGCAGATGCGACGCGCGAATCGATTCACCAAGAGGTCGCCAAATACGTCGAAGGCATGAAGGGTGCTGTTTCTTCGAAGCGCAAGGCATCTGCTGGCGACTACTACCTGCGCGTGATGGACCGCATTACTCGCGATGGCACTGAATATGTCCAGCGCGAGAGTGACCGTCTTTCCAAGATACTTGCCAAGAGTGCAGAGGGTCTTACGGCACTGACGGGCCACAAGATTGATGATATTACGCGCAAGATCAATGTCCTTTCGGCCTTTATGAATGAGCGTATTGCCAACGCGGCCGAGAAAGCCACACAGGCTGCCGCGTCGGCCAGTTCTGAGGCAGAGGAGACTGCCAGCTCAGTGCATGACGAACTATAAATCTTTATAGCCGTCTGTAGACGTCTCTACCGACTTTTTTTTTCATACATAACATTGCACAAGATTCTATGGATCTGTCTCTATTCTTGGGCGGTGTGTGCCTTGGGAGTTTGTTCGCAAGCTTGAATTCCGCCTCCACTCTTAATGCAGACGTGTGCATAACGAACGTCTCGCGAACCAAAAAATGGGTGTATCACCTGGTCAAGACGCCGATCGCCGCGGCATTAGAATCCGACCTGGGTTCTTTGGCTGTTCCCGTTTCTTTTGGCGCATCGTGAAGTTTTTTGAATTGGAACCGCTTACCGTTCTGTAGTGACTCTTTCAGCTCTTGGACGTCGAGCATGGAAACACACGTGTCTCTCGAAGGCACAGTGCAAGGCAAAGCGGCCACTCTTCGTCTTGTGGGCCAAACCTTGGAGGTCATTTTGAACAAGAAGGAGACGTGGCTCCAGGTTCCGGTAGAACTGGTCCTGGATGTGTCGTGGAAGTCACCACATCTTCTGATTTCGCTTCTTGCTCCCAAACGCCACTCAGAGCACGCTTCTCGGATCCTTACGCGAGATCAATGGGCTCAACGACACGCGAACAAGCATGTTGCAAGCCTTTCCTTGTTCCAATTCCGCGCACACACGTATGATGGGAGCTCGTGGGCGAATACCATGATGAAAAAGGCATATGATCGCACCCCAGCCAGGCGCAGAGTGCTTGTCATTTGCAATCCATCGAGCGGCAAGGGTCATGCCAAGCATGTGCTTGAAGATGTGACGAAGCCTATATTTCAAGCGGCGAGATTTGAACTTGACGTTGTTGAAACTACGGCGCGTGGAGATGCATTTCGCTTTTGCACCACGTTGGACGTGTCTCGGTACGATATAATGGCCTTCGTCGGTGGCGATGGCACATTGCACGAAGCCATCAATGGCCTTGCTTCACGCAATGATGCAGTGCGCGCACTTTCCATTCCACTGGTACCTATACCTGCAGGCAGTGGAAATGGGCTGTATGTGAGTTTGCACGGTGCAGAGATTGGATTTTCTGCCCCCGTGGCATGTTTGACCGCGATCAAAGGCGTGCCCTATTCGCATGAATTGATGGCTGTGACGCAGCCGCTGGACGCTTTCGGATCAAGCGGTCGCTGGCCGTATACGCTACGGAAAACAACGAAGGACGGGCGTGGTTACGTGCAATTCTATTCGTTTATGTCACAGGCGATTGGTATTATGGCAGATATCGATATCGGCACAGAAGCATGGCGATTCATTGGTGACATACGCTTTACGTTGGGCTATGTATTTGCTGTTTTGCGAAATAAGGCGTGTCCCATCCATGTTGATGCGTATTTTGGTGCTTCCGGCACGGCGAGTCATGCCTCTATGTACGAATGTGCCCGGCAGACACCTGTTCGCGTGCTGCAGCGAAATGGGCAGCTACAACACTCTAGTGCCATTCTCCACCATGAACAGATGCAGCCTCATACGCACGTGGACACAACAAAGGATCTACCATCTGACGTGCACAGACTCCGTTTTGGGACTGTGCTAGATGAGCTCCCCATGTCGCCCACGCCATTTGATCCCACGTCTGCATCACATCCGCCTTCCGATGTATGGACTCGGATTCATACAGCTGTCTCAACGGTGTATACAGGCAAAGTGCCTTATGTTGCTCGAAGTCTCCTGGCCTTTCCATATACCTGCCCGGACGACGGCCTTTTCGACGTCCTTCTTCAAGAGCAACGCTCATCCGCTATGAAAAAGATTATGGCAACCACGCGTGGGGAGACCGGCGACCACATTTTCGATCATGGGATGGACTACTTCAAAGTCGAGGCACTTCGCATCACGCCATACGAAAATGCCATGAAAAAGAACCCGCGTCATTACATTAGTATTGACGGTGAATCGGTCCCCTATGCACCATTCCAGGTGGAAGTGTCGCCTCTGCATGTTTCGCTACTCACGCTGAGTGATGACGAATGGCTCGCTCCCAGCATTCGTGCACGTACAATCGATTCGCATGCAAGCCGATATGCGTCTACTGCGACTAGCCCCGATTCATAGTATTTCCCTCACCACGTCGATGGCTTTCTTTGAAAGAATCCCAGTATATGGCTTCTTGTCGAGCCTCTTCCTCGGCATCGTCGGCATCGCGTGTGCCATCATTTTCAGCTCGTTCCGCACGTTGCTCCCGTGGCGTTGGCTGCTGGCTCTGGCTATGTCCACCTCCTTGAATGATGTTGCCACGCCGAGCTTCCTCTTCGAGGTATTCGTCAATGCTCATCGTAGGTAATCGGTGCGAGGGGCGAAACACTTCCGAGGCAAGTTGCTCTCGCTTTGTTGCTGTGCTCGAGGCTGTGATTGTAAAAGGGCGAAGTGGACGCCCAGTTTCGCTTAAAAGCGGTCCATTAGCAGCAGATGCCGACGTCCAACCTGTATCAAGACGCCATGTCTTGTCTGGCTCTGCTGAATGACCGTGCGCATCAGTTAGTGAAGGCGGCGGTGCATGGCTCAAAAGTTCCAGTTCCTGCGTCGCAGACTCTATGGTGTTTGCCGTGCGTAGCGCATGCAACACAATCAGTAGACACAAATACCCACGTAATCCTGATACGGGCAGCACTTCATATGATGGCGTAACAACACGGTCCAAGTCTGTACCGTCGTCATCGTCATCGTCATCGCCATCGTCCTCGCCGTCGAGAGCTGGATCACTTGCATTAGTCTTTACTTTTGTCTGAATGACAAGAAGGTCGTAATATACATTGGAGGGGGCTTCTTGAGTGGACTTTGGTGCTTTTCGGGATCGGTATGCGTCCCGAAAAACAGAAAGTTGCGCCTGCACGGCCTTTTCAAGCTTGTATTGTTGGATTTTGTTCATGCGCTTTTCTGCCGGCGAAAGCATTTTTGATGGCGTCTCGGGATTGAGATAGGGCTGCAAGAGCCTTGTCAATGATGTCGGAAGGATCTCATGCTTGCGAGCGATGGTGAAAAACACACGCGCTGCACCGATGGCCGCTTGGACATGACTCTTGCGCAGCTGCAACCTATCAGTCTGGGACTCTATGCGGGCACACGTCTCAAGTTCTGCTTGCAAGCTCGGGATCAGGAAGAGTCGAAGCGACGGTGTGCTTATGTCGTCCTTGAGATCATTCGCACTAATAATCGACATCGCGTCGGCCGCGTGCGCTACCTCGCGCAATAGACGAAGTACGCTGGCATCATCACCGCTCCTTTTCTCAGCGAGCCGGAAGGCCGAATCAAGTTTCAAGGTCAATGATGCGTCAGAGGATTCTGGATCGTCTGCCATCATCTCTTTCTCTCAAGCGAGGCTCGCTGAAACAGCAGCAGCAGCTCTCACTCAATGAGCAAAGCCGTCGCTCTTACTACTACATTTTTTGACATCAGCACGCGATACACATTCATTGTCTTATGTACTTAATCATATTTACTAAACGTTTCTCCCCTCGGCTCGCACGGCCCCATTCATTCACACACTGGTACAGTGAGTCGCCGGCCAACTCTAATCGGACATGCCCCATGACATGTACGCGGATGTAACGAGCCATATGGATCCCGCCACAGTGACTTCAATACTTGAAAAAAACACGAAAAAGACACCCAAGGAAATAATTGGATACTCATACATGAGATAACTGTTTGATAATGTTAGAAAAATTGTATCGCCAAAGATGGCCATACGTACGATGCACCGGATAGGAACGCGTTAAAGCACAATGTTGCATGTTCAATTTGCACGACGCTAGGGTGAAGAGTGACGGGAGTGTATGTGGAATTCTCCAACTGTTTGGAGGTATTCTTTTCGACGTTAGAAGCACGCCCTATTCGTACGATAGCATGAGATGCCAAGTATCCTTTTTGACGAAATACCACAGGTGCATTTGGTGCATGCGATGCATAAGGGACAATACGACGCAGAAGAGGAACTTGTACAAGCTGTGTCGGTGCGACAGGCTCGCTGAAAATAGGTTTCCACAACATACGCCAAAAGCGTGAAGTCCAGCGCACAGCCCATGGGTCAGGCACAAGTAACACAGGCCGAAAAGACTCATATAGGATGATTCCATCACTTGTGACAAGAGACAACTCTACCATAAAGTTTCCCATCTCCTTATTGACTTGGTTCACAGGGATGCGCAGGCCGAGTGACACGTCGTACATCTGATCTTTCTCGAACATGGGCACCCTCGCCTCTTTCTGCCAGACGGGTGGATCAGACGGGAATGAATCAAGCAGAACTTCAGCCCATGGTGCATCATTCCCATATTGAAGCCAAACATCTTTGGACAGTTCGACTTGCGGTACCCAGGCATAGTAGAAACCGCCAAATGCGAGTAACGCCATTGCCATGCAAGTCATGTGCAGTCCACATAGCATGAGAATGCGCAAAATAACTCGATGAGATGTGCGAGAGAGAAATAATGCATATGTGACTCTGTATATGCATAAAAGAGGCCATACAATCGTGACTCGCCATATAGCATAGATGTATGTCTTCACATTCTGCGAGACCAAACCCAGATGTGATGGGGTATCTTTGGAGCGGCGACGCACCCATCCGCGTCGCTTTGCTGCTACTTCATTTGATGGTCTATTCGCGAGTGACACAGGTCGCGGTGTTATTGATCGCCCCATCGCTGGTGAATGAGTTCTGGCGCCAAAGTTTCGACTGGTAGACTCAGCCATTTCAACGCATCACTCGCTCCTCCGCAAATCGGGTGGATGCAGCATCAACATGTGGAGGCGGTTACGCACGCGTACTACAGAGATTTAGTTCACTCGCATGGGGCGAGTTTGTAAGAAGCGCACGTGGCCTCTGCTCGTCAGAGGCAGGTGAGAGGTAGGAGGCTTCTAGTGTGTGTGTGTGTGTAAATTTGTCAGGCGCAAGTTTTGAATAGACTTTGTCAGTCAACGACAACATGGCGACGACGAGCGGCGGTAGTGACTACAGCAGTGCTATGCGCAAGTTCAAGCTTGTATTCCTCGGAGAGCAGTCTGTCGGAAAGACGTCATTGATCACCCGCTTCATGTATGATACGTTCGATGGCAATTATCAAGCGACAATCGGCATTGATTTCTTGTCCAAGACGATGTATCTGGACGACCGTACGGTTCGCCTGCAATTGTGGGATACTGCAGGGCAAGAGAGGTTCCGCTCGCTGATTCCATCATATATCCGTGACTCTTCGGTGGCTATTGTCGTGTATGATGTGACAAATCGTGAGTCGTTCAAGTCGACGTCCAAATGGGTCGAGGACGTGCGAGCGGAACGAGGTAACGAAGTCATCATTGCGCTGGTTGGAAACAAGACAGATTTGAATGATAAGCGGTATGTATGCGTGTGAAGTAATCGTATTTTTCAAGTGTGGCCAGGTCCGACATTGTCCTGAGCACCTGCTAGATTGACATGATCTGGGCCTGCACACTGTTATCATGCATCTTTTTTTTTTTTCCGAACATACTAACGCATGACAGCGAAGTGTCTACCGAGGAAGGCGAACAGCGAGCTAAAGAGTACAATAACGTCATGTTCCTGGAGACGTCCGCCAAGGCAGGGCACAATGTCATGCCGCTATTTAAAAAGATTGCACAGGCTCTTCCTGGAGGAAACGATGCCCAAACAGATGGAGCTGCGCCCCATCACAGTACGTATGATGGCTGCATAAGCATTTCTCTCGGTCGCTTTTCTATACAACTTACACCAATTTTCCAGCCATCGATGTCTCTGCTCAAGCGGAACCTGAGCAGAAATCATCCTCTTGCAGGTGTTAACTACGAGATCCTGGCTCCTATAAGCAGCGCATATGCGTCCGGTAGTAAATGTACAAGTGATTGAATATGGTTGACCACGGGTGCCCAGGCTTCTCGAACTGTTATAGCGCTTGCGCGGATTTGTCGCAGGTGGTGCTTCCTCGGGCGAATGTCAATCAAGATGCCCCCGGGGGCATATGATGCATCAAAGTGGCGCATGCACTCCGTGTACAAAGGCAAGTCATAGAAAATATCCACCAGCTTCTTTATGATTGTTTTTGTACAATGTACAAAAAAGAATGGCACCGCACATGCCAGATAATACAAGAGCACGGTCGGAAACAAGAATACAAGGAGTGTGAAGAGGATTGTGCCGACAAACAGCTGATCCACCTCATGTTCAGCATTGTCAAGACGCCCTCCATGTAGAGCATTGCGCTTCTTACCCCGAAACACGTCGAATAGTTCGCTGGCCGCGTGGAGAAAGAATGCGTAGACATGCACCAAAATGCTGTACAAGACATGGAGGTGCAATGTCGCTACCGTCAGACAATCTGCAACCATGGCGATGGCGGCTGTGATTCCGGCTATGCGGCAAGCCACGATACAAATATGTACAAACCATGGAACATGCGTGTCAAAGAGTCTCTGCAGCATAGAATACCATAAAGTGATGCTTCCCAGCGTATCAGCAAGAAAAAGAGCTAGTTCGTGGTTCAACTTGATTCCAAGGGGCCAATGAACAAGCCAGTTGAAAAGAGCGTCAAACGCTGCTTGGTCCACGTAAGCGAGTAGAGCGCGGAATGTATCAACGAGAACAGTTTGCCATCGTCTCAATATGTGCGCAAGGAGCCACCCTAAACCCAGATCAAGCGCCAATGATAACAGAGCATTCCAGCTCGTTTGTTGTGCATGCTGCATTGCATGCAAGTTGTTGCCCACAGACCCATCCGTTTCGAGGTGGGAACGAAGAGTATTCCAGTGCATTATATATCTTGACCATGCAGTAGCAACTGCGACTCGCTTTTGCACTACGCACCACAGAAGCGAATACTTTGCGCAGCAATGAGGCAAGATAGGCAAGCGCAAGTGAGGCATATAATTGAGAAAACCATGCACACATGCACGGCGTGGAGGTATCGGGGTATGTATGCATGCATAATGGGCCATGTTCATATACTGGATAGCCATGCGCAAACTGCCTGTGCGTTTGGGGGATCGGAGCTCTTCAAAGCGCATGGGATCCATGGCCACAAGACGTTCAAGCCGTGTGAATGATGCTTGCGGATCTGAGACGTGCTGGATGCCAAGAGTGAGAGACTGCCCGTACAGTAATTTTGGTGGTGCATACAAGAAAAAAGACAACTGATGCGGCCTGACAGCCAGCTCGGCGTCGCATAGGATGACATGTGGTCCTAGCTCGTGCAAGCTTGCTAGCACAGGTTGGCGCTGGGTATGGGACGTGGATGATGGCGAATTGTGCTTTGGAATGCACTCTCCCAGCCTACGTGCACTGGGTATGCACGACCAAGGGCGCGGAGCTGTGTGCGAATGAACGCATGCCACGACCACGACAAATTCATTTTTGTGCGACTGCCAAGACCAGCCGTAGATCGAGCCTATATTCTCAGTCTGTGTGATAGGCCAATACACACGCACAATCTGCACGGATTCGTAGGACGCTTTGGAAGCGCAGAATGGATGAGGCCTGTTCGATCGCGACCGCAGCGGGGACGATTGTGTCAAGATGGGAAAGGATGAGGACGACCGCGAGTCTAGTTCGTCGAGAGCTATGCGGCGGCTAGCCAGCACGCGCGCAGTGTAGGAGATACATACTGTTACAACAAAAGCGATAGAAAGGGCACTGAGTGCATGTGTGTCAGTGCCTTGCCACATAAGCGGCGGCGAGGGACGAGAGAATCGAAAAGCAACAGATCTGGTTGGTTCATGGAACCTGGATGAGAGTGGGGGCTGACTGAATTCTGGAGTAGGGGGGGGGTCAGTGGAGGTGCATCACTTTCGCGCGGCGCGGGCGATAGTGAAGGGAGAATTGGCAGTTATAAGGATGAGCAGGAGTGTTCCATCGTACGGGTAGTTCCGCGAGTGCTAAAAAAGCGGGCGCGAAACTGTGTTCCTGACCACGCCAAAGATGAGCACATCATAAAGGGAAGGGGTTGACGAAGGTGGCGACAATGTGGCGTAAGCAAGAGCAGCGCACAACTTTTCCAAAAAGCATGGATTCTTTTGCATACAAACTATAGGCAAAGTCATATACGCGTGGCATACGCAGAGCCGACACACATGCACATGAGTGCGCAGGCATCCATGTACGAGGCAACAGCAAAGAATGATCAGGACGGTACGCAGTCACATCCATACAAATGCGTAGACACACACACACACACACATAGGCAAGAGCTTCATTCATCAGACTTGGGATTCCTGCGGCGTGTCTTTGGGACTCTCGTTCACATCAATGAAGCCGAGACGCAGCGCATTGTCTCCGCCCGCCTTGGCAATATCGCGAGCGCGCTTGGACTCTTGGTGCTGAACCTCGATCATGCGGTTCTGGATCTTGTTTGCACGCTCAAGCTAATCAGAGATGTCAGCACCATGTTTTGCGCGTGCGCCCGTGCATACACACACACATACCTCTTTTGTGTGATGCAAGCATTCTAGGTAGTCGTCTCTTAGAAGCGAGCATTCTGCTGGCGACTCCGACGACACGTAACACTTGCGAAAGTCTTGCCAGAATGAGAAGCAGCGCGATGGACCTCCATTCACACCGAAACCAGACTAAACAATGCACAACGAGTGTCAGCATTCAGCAGGGAAAAAAAAACAAAGACAAAATTCGTGCGCTTAGGTTCAAAGCACATGTTCGTCAACGTACCGCCATCCTTGCGAGCCAAAAACCAAACGGATCAAGCAAACAAAGATGAGCCCAGTTCGAATCAACGAGACTGTTCGACTAACGGACAGGCGCACGCACACTCTGAGGGCATGACAAAAAAGGGCGGCAAGCCAGCTCCGCCCGATGCGCACGACCACGTGATATATTATGTCATCAACACCCGAAGGGGGTTGGGCGGGCAGGTGCCGTGCGAGAAATGGGTGGCGGTGTGGAGGCGCTCACTGCGTGCAGGTGAGGAGCAGAGAGCTGGCGGCTCTACAGCTGGAGCCTCACCGGCGCAGAGCCGGGTGAGAGCAGCGGCTGTGTGGGGCGTGGTGCAAGCGGAAAAGAAAAAAAAAAAAAAGGGAGAGGTGGGCATTGGCACCACGCCCGTGCTTTCTTCCATGCCAACCCTATGTGAAGCGGGTCTGCGAGCATACGACATCGGAACGACCCAACTCCAAGACACACGTGTCGAAGCAGGTAAGCAGGTAAGTAGGCAAGCAGGTAGGCAGGCAAGTTGGAATCATGGTTGTTGTCATCAAGCTAAAGGAAATTGATGCGTAACTAACTACTGTGTCTTGGTAGATGCTTGGTCGCAACGATGACCGAGTTCCTGCACGGATTCGAGCGCAAGCTTAAGAGACTCATAGGCCTCGGTATCAGGGCTGGTGTAGGAGAGCAGGTCACGGAGAAGTAGCACGTAGCGAGGGATGCGCTGAGTTGGCATGATAGCGACATCAACAGCACTAAGCTCCTTTGGCGGCGGATCGTAGGCACGAGACTTTTCGCGCTTATCGGATGACGAGGTCGAAGATGTCGAGTCTAAAGCCGCATCACTGTAAGACAGGTCAGGCCGCGTTGCGCGGCGTGCCGCCTCCACGGTCGGTGCGACAGGGACGCGGCCGAGACGGCCTTTGCTTTTGCTCTTGGACGCCTCTGTCACTCGCATCGCACGCAGAGTCGCGCCGACGACGCCGTGCCAACTGACATGCACTTCTTCGAGTCGTGGGCGAATGGACAGGAAAGAACGCGCGACACCTTCGCTCGTTGGGCTTTCCTCAATACTGTACACAAGGACACGACTGACAGAAATGAGTTTCGGCAGCATGACACGCAGCGTCACAAGATGCGGTGGCACGGTCGTATTGGAGGCCATGCGTTGGGACGTATTTGACGGTTGCGACGGCATAAGTACGTTCGTCTGCATGCGCGTGGACGAGGACGTGCCAGTGCATTTCAGCACGACGATCAACAGACTTTCCAAATGAGCCGCGTAGCTCCGCTCTGTCTGCACGAGCTCTCGGATGAGGAAGAGCGCCTTGACTTCTTTTTTCCAGTCGTCATCGTTCGTGAAAGGGGCGCTAGGCACATTACCTGTGGTGTGCCCGATGCCAAGCTCATTGGGTATCGGCTCCGATACATTCGACTCGTTGCTTTCAGTCTCGTCGACATCGTCGACATCGTCATCGGGTGCATCATGCGCTCCTGCAGGAGCGCATGATGCGCCTGTGCCCAGTTCCATGGTATCTGGTGATGCTGCTGCTGCTGCGCCACCAGCTGAGGCCGACGATGGAATGGCAGCATCTGGTGGCTCGTCGCTGGCTGTCGACGATGCAGACATGGACTCGATACTGTCAATATCCAGGAAACTGGTTGACATGTCGGGCAAACCGGCTGGCATTTCAGGTGACATGCTCATGCGAGCACTGTCGATCTCGGAGCGGCTAGCAGCGGATGATGCACGGGAGCGGACCTTGCGCTCGTCACCGAGGCGTCCAGGACGCTCCGTGCGCTCTGAAAAGCCACGCGTCATGGGGAGCGGCGGTGGTCGGCGTGATGCTGGCGACGGACGCAGATTCGGCATGCTTGCTTTGCGTGATGTACGTGCACGTTCGCGGTGAGCGATGCGTTCCTTGTGCTGCATTCGGACTTGTTCGAGCGCCTCGAGGAACTCGCGGTCATCCGCGATCCGAAGCGTCGGCTGGCTCTTGTTGCGTTTCTTGCGGTACATGGACAAAGGCGTATCGGGCTTGCCCGTTTCCTTGCTGGTCGGCGCCGAGGCTGCCGTGTCTTGCGAACTCACTGGTGCGGATGCAGGTGGCTGGCACGACTCCCCGTCATCCGAACGTTGGGCCGTTTTGGACTTGCGTTCTTTGGCACGCTCACGATCGTCATCCTCGGACTTTGTCGATGATGATGCCACAGGATCGTCGTCATGGACAACCGGCCATGCATCACGAGCATTCTTGCGGATCCGATTCGCCTGCGATGCGACGGCCGTTAGCAAACTCGACGACTTCGAGCCGCGCAACGCACGATGCACACGTGTTGCATCGTCGTCGCCGCTGGCCCGCTGCTCTGCCGGAGCCTCTTCATCAAAGGAATGGTGCCCACTCGGGTGTGCAGACGGGCCAGGTATCGTATCGCCATCGACATTGCGAGGCTTGAAGCGCAAAGGCCACGTTGAGTTCACGGTTGGCGCTGCATTGGACGCCGTGTCAGTGTCGCCTTCCTGAAGGGAGAGTGCCTTGATGTTCAGTGGCTCAAGCATGCGGTTCAATGGGCGGAAGCGCGAGTCAGAATCGAGCAATGTGCCGAGCTCGGTCGCCGGCACCATCGGTGTCGACGGCGGCAAGGAAGACGATGGCGGCGTTGGCGGCGCTGGCGGCGCCGAAGATGAAAGTGCAGGGGCAGAACTGGGCCCATGAGCAGGCGGTGAAGGCGGGGGTGATCCGGAGAGAGACGTGACGGGCAAGGCAGCAGACGACGTCGACGACGGTGCTGCCTCAGCTGACGCTGGCGCATCAGAGGACCCACGTGCAGGTGAGGCGGCTGACGACGCGCGCGGCTGGCCACTTGTGGTTGTCTCAGACGCGTCGCTCGCAGGCGCAACGCGCGCCTCACTTGAGGGCCAAGACGACTTGGGCGACGGCGACGTCGCAAAGTTGGTGCCTGGCTCTTCGACGGGCGTGCCACCATGAGCCACACCAAACGCCTCGCCGGGGTGCAGCGGCATGTCTGGCACAGGCTCGACACGATCAGTGCGATCCGTGGACGCCTGCGAATGCGAGGAACGCGGAATCAGCCGCTGCGACTGGACGTCCAGTGCATCGAGACCCAAGTTGTCCAGCAGTTCCTGGGCGCCCTGTTCATGGAGTGGGGTAGTCATAGCATCCGCATTCCATTCATCCCACCTAGACTCGAGAAACAAGTCGTGCTCAGACGAATGCGAAGCACCAGCCGCGTGTGTCGTCGATTCAGCGTCGTGCAAACCAGTCATCATGGTCGCATCATCGTCGTTATCGTCATGTGGAGCGAGGGCTAAAGCACCGACGTGCGCCTGATCATCAGACATCGAGTCCGGTACATTATGCACGGACTCGGACGTCATCGTTACTGCTGCAGCTGCCGCCGCGGCTGCCGCTTCATCATGAGGCATGCTGATGGCCGTGCCGGGCACGCTGTGTGAGCGCTGGCGCATTCTTTCTGGCGTGTGAGTGCGGGAGTCGAAAAAGTCATTTGCTGTCGCAAGTGACGTCAGTGTGTCGGCGGAAGCCATAGAACGCGACGATGATGCCTTCATTGGACTCTCGTCCGGTGGTGGCGAATTGGGTTGCATCGTCGGAAGCTTGTGCAAAGGTGGAGTGCCCTGCATCCACGGCACATGGTCACTTGAGCGACGGGTCTTGGATGACGACTCTGTCGGTGAGACGAAGGGATGCGGCTGCGGCTGCGGCTGCGGTGGTGCTGACGGTACCAATGCCGAGCCGACAGCGGTAACTGATGCTGCGAGAGGTGGTGCAGCCATGGCCGTAGTCGTCGATGATGCTTTGCGACTCGTAGGGAAAGGAAATGGCGGAGACGGTGGCTTGGTAGCTGTAGCGGACGAAGATGACGGCGATTCTGACGAGCTAGCAGCCAAGAAAGGAGCATGTGATGACGTGTCGGTCGCATATGGCGCAGAATGTACAGGAAGACTGGGTCGGTGAGTCAGTGGCGTTGAGGGCATAAAAGCTGGTGGTGATGAAGGAGCCGTGGCGACTGACGAACTTGAAGGAACCGATGCGTCCCAGAGCAAATGAGAAGGTTGGTGCAACTGGGGCGATGGTAAGGCTGACGATGACTGCATCATTATACCTGCTGGGACGGTGCCAGGGGTGCCTGGCGTACCCGGCGTGACAGGGGTGCCTGTCATGCCTGTCGTTGATGCATGCTTCAATGCAGCTGGCGAATAGCCTGGAGTGGAAGCAAGCGACACGGACGACGCCGACAAGGGAAAGCCCGGTCGTGCAAGAGGAAGCGATCCAGGAGGCGAGGGTGCTGAAGCTAATGAGGAGGCAGCACTGGCGGCAACCGTCGCAGATGATGACGCCGGTGGGAACGAGGGAGGCGGTGCTGCTGGATTCGGCGCCTTGGATTGTGCAGCATCGCGTTTGTTTTTGCGTGACTTGTCCTTACCAAAATTGCGCAAGTTGAGCAGTTTGTGCATGTGATCGATGCTTTTCGTTCGCGCGCGTAGAAACATCGCACGCTTTTCACTCACAGGTGGCTCAGGTGGAAGCGGTGGTGGTGGTGGTGGGGGGGGCGTCGGCACAGCCACCGGCATTTGCGTCATGGCCAGCTTGGGCGAAAGATGATATGGGGATGCCTGCATGGCTTGTTGCGATAGCTGCGGTGATGAAGGCGCCTCGTGCGGCGGCAGTGTTTCGGGTATCTCAGAAATCGGATAGGCACGCCTCGAACGCTGCAACGAGCCATTCCTAGACGGTGGACCATGCACACTGCCGCCACCACTGGATGCAATGGAGCGACTAGATGCGCCACTGTCATTTCGATGAAGTAGCGACGCACCGCCGCCGCCATGATGGTTCATCTCAGCGAATGGGAAGGAGTCAGATCCGAACGAGACCGTCCGCTGTGATTGTTCTTGGGTGTCGCGCCTCCGACGAGACGATGTTTTGGACGATGCTGAATGTTCTTCGACACTTGGCGCATCGCTGTCATCATCGTTCGTGACGCGGCGGAATCCTGGGAACATTTGCCACGCATGGCGCATAGCATGCCGCAGACCGGAAGTCGGCTCACCGGCATCTGACACGCCATCCGTGCTATTCCGTGACGATCCCTGCCAAACAGGTGCTAGAAATGAAGGCACCCCACTACTGCCTCCGCCAGATGCGCTTCCTGCACTGCCGGGCCGCGACGTGTGGTGTGCGGAGCTTGAGTCACTCGCGTTGGAAGCTGTCGTTGCGCCCGCCACCGTCTCAGCCGTGTTTGTACGGCTCATCGATAGCGCTGAAGTTCCTACTGCCCTGCTGGGAACAGGTTCATCGTCTTTGGCAGTCATAGGCAACCAACTTCCTCACTGACACACGCACACAGAGTCTTTTTTTTTTCTTTTTCCCCGTTCGTGCTTGTCGGCGCGGAAAGATGAGCTGTGACTTTCGTGCACAATCCGTGCCGACTAACACCAAGGTCTGTCAAGCGTTTTTCACTCACGGACACTGCTAAGCTGCGTCGCGTCGCAAGTGCTGAGCAGCTGACAGGTCGTCGCGCTTTTGAAGCGCCGCGATGATGATGTCGAAACGCGGAACGTGCCCGATCTTCGCCTTTCCTCTCGCGACACGTGGGTGAAAGCGAGCCTGACTGCTGAGACTGATGTCGCGCAAAGCTCGGTGGGGCCCGACAAGCCACGCGTGTGTGGGTGGGAATTTTCTCGGCCGTGGGTGGTTGGCTAGCTAACTGGCTAGCCGCCTACCTAGTTTGAGTGCCTGCGAAAATGTGACAGGCAACAGAGAGACAAGCTTAGTTGACAAAGTACGCAATGTGTGGAGGGGTTGACTCGGGTGTTGGCTACGCAGCGTAGCAATCGGCGGAGGGGAGAGGGCCCCTTGGCCTGTCTTTTCGCCTGTT
This sequence comes from Malassezia globosa CBS 7966, assembly GCF_000181695.2. Classification (NCBI taxonomy): domain Eukaryota; kingdom Fungi; phylum Basidiomycota; class Malasseziomycetes; order Malasseziales; family Malasseziaceae; genus Malassezia; species Malassezia globosa. Next base: position 73,987 of record NW_001849859.1, on the reverse strand, counting down.
TCTGCCGATTGATGCACGCCAAGCGCGCAAGACTTGCGTTCATAGGCTCCATCGCGAAACATGTCCTGTGACGCGTGCTTGGCCGCGACGTGACCTCCACATCAAGTAAGAAAACGGGGGGAATATGTAGGAGACTCGGTGGCCTAATAGGCCCGTATTGGCGGACGCACACCTAGAGCAAGACACGGTGCTTGGAGAAAGTCGGGTGCATGCACAGCTTGGAGGGGATGGGAACAAGTGGAGGATGAGCAAGCCGACGAATCAGCTGAACGGGCGGCACACTAGCAACAGCAGTAGCAGCAGCAGCAGCATTCGTTCTGGAGGCTGGCCAGCCGCGTGTCAGTCTTTGCGCTTGGGCCCCAACGTTGAACTGAGCACGTGGGATCAGTCGTGAATGTCCCTGTCACTCCTTTGCTCTTTGGCTTTGCTATTGCGCCAGCTAATATCCAAGTACAATGTGGGTCTCGAGTGCTCGTGCGGCTGTGCGATGTGCGCAGCGTCAGTGCCGCCAGCCACAACGATGCAGTTTCGTTTTGCCGCAGATTAACACATACAGGAGCTACAAGACTATTGCTACGCCTAACGCGCCCAGCGCCATTGGCCCATACTCGCAAGCCGTAGTACACAACGGCACAGCATTCGTGTCGGGCTGCATTCCCTTCGATCCCAAGAGCATGCAGTGCGTCGAAGGTGGCGTTGAGGCTCAAGCTCAACGTGCTCTAGACAATTTGTTCGCTGTGGTTGAAGCTGCGGGCTCCGATAAGAGTCATGTGCTCAAGACGACCGTGTTTCTCAAAGACATGAACGACTTTGCAAAGGTGAACGTACGTATCTGTTTCTTTCCGTTTCATGCGCTTGTCCCTTTGACTCACACAATGGTTGTAGGCTGTCTATGAAAAAGCCTTTGCTCCCTACAAGCCTGCCCGCTCCGCTGTCGAGGTCGCACGGCTGCCGCGCGATGTCCTAGTTGAGGTCGAATGCATCGCAGCTGTCCGTGAGTGACTAGCACGGTACTAAGAGTTGGCCATTTTGTGTGACGGGGCAAGATGCTGACTCGACGCGCTACCGACAACGTTTGGATATGATGATGGGAGCACAGGATTCTGACCAACAACAGACTTTTCCGCCTCTTGATAGCATCCTATCTAGGCAATATCCAAATATAGCGATGTCCTTCCCCAGGCACTGCCATTCTGCATTGCATCATGTTACTCTTATCACTATAAACATAAGAACCCAACACACAATCACACTCGCAATGCTGCCGAGCGTGAACCAGCCCATGCTTCGTGCCTTTTTCGAAAATACACCCAGCTGCCCGCGAGTCCGCGTCATGAGACTCAAATTCTGATCCAGACGCCCCGTAGCCGACTCAACGAGCACACGGTCACGCTCAAGTGACTCGGAGAAGGCAACTGTGTTGGCTTTCAGCACGCCTGCCATTCGAAGAAGCTCTGAGGAAAGAGCATCTTGCAGTGAACGATCCGACTGCAGCATGGGCGCGCGTGACTCTGTACTATCATTCGTTCGTACACTCTCGAAGGAGAGTCGATCACCAGCTGAGGAGGAGGAGGAGGAGGAGGAGGACAGTGCACCTTCGTTTGCAGATTTGTGCCGCTGCCGGAGCTCTGGCTTGGACGGCAGTGCCGTACTACCTTGTTGAGGAGCTTGATTGGCCGTCCCTGTCGCTGAAATTTCACTAGGTGATTGTGACAGTCTAGCCGTTGACATTTCATCACTGCCCTGATCAGATTCCAAAGGACGTTGATCATCTGAGTCATCGTGCGCTGTTGCGGGGTCCACTCCGGTTGGTGACAGCAGATCGAGCCCTTCATACAGGTAGTCGTTCCAGTACTCATCTGCAGGCGATGCATGCAATGGCTTTTTGGAGATCCCCGTCAAGTTGTCAGCTGCTGAGCATATATGCTGGATGCGCTCGTGCATCTTGGGCGGTGTGATCTGCACGTCGCGAGCCATACGATCGGCATATGCCACAGCAGCGCGAATCTCATGCACGCGCGTTGTATCAGCTACTGCTCCCTGCTGATGCAACGCTGGCATGTTTGCAGCCCGTGCCTGCTCGTCGCGAACCATGCCCTCCACGGCGTCGACAAAACGCTCGAGATGGTACGGCACATGATTCATGTGTGGCAAAGGCTCTTCACGCCCGCGGTAAAATGCATCCAGTGCAGTCGCGGACATGACAAGCAACAGAGTCGAATAAGCGAGAGAAAGAGGGTATGTAAATGGGCGGCAAAGACGAGGCGTCCTACTTTGAGGACGGCGAGGGTCCGTGCTAAGAAACACGATAAATCCTCATCGAGCCATGATACGGCGTGGAGTGTGTTAGTCATACAACGCCTGGCTTGGACTCCACGCACCATGCCTCACCCTCTCCCATCTCTCTCCACTCCTCACCCCTCCTACCAGGACAAGAAAATCTGCGGCGACAATCACGCTGATGACATAAGCGTAATCTCCGGCAGTCTCTGCGCTGGCTTCTCTTTCTTAGATGATCCTACGCTGGTTGTCCACCACACCTGGACTGCTACGTGGAACGTGTCGTCTTGTGACAAATACCCAGCGGACCATGTCATCGTCAATAGAGGCCGTGGCGGCATGCCGTCGTCAAATGGAGGCACAACTCGATAAGCTACGCGCATTGAATGCGAGCGAGGCGCCAGCAGAGGCCGTGGCGCCGGAACTGGCCGCATTGCAATCGCTCAGCACGCAACTCAGTGAGCTGAGCATCTCGAAGAAGAACAAGGGCAAGATCACACTCAAGACACCGAAAGGCACACGCGACTGGGAGCCGCTAGCCATGGCGCTTCGGAAGCATGTGTTTGCGACCATTGAGCGCGTATTCACGACGCACGGTGCTGTGACGATCGACACGCCGGTGTTTGAGCTGAAAGAGATTCTTGCTGGAAAGTACGGCGAGGACAGCAAACTGATCTATGATCTGCAAGACCAGGGCGGTGAACTGTGCAGTCTGCGGTACGATCTAACGGTTCCGTTCGCACGTTTCGTGGCGATGAACCCTACCGAGTACGGCAACATCAAACGCTACCATATTGCGAAGGTGTACCGGCGGGACCAGCCGGCCATGACCAAGGGCCGGTTTCGCGAGTTCTATCAGTGTGATTTTGATATTGCTGGCTCGTACGACGCGATGGTCCCAGATGCTGAGTGCTTGTGTGTGTTGGTCGAGACACTGGACGCATTGGACATTGGCAGCTTCACAGTCAAGGTGAATCACCGCAAGATTCTTGATGCCATCTTTGCTGTGTGCGGTGTGCCTGAAGACAAGATTCGCACGATCTCCAGTGCTGTGGATAAACTCGACAAGAGTCCATGGGCCGATGTGAAGCATGAAATGGTCGAAGAAAAGGGTCTTGAAGAAAGTGTCGCCGACCAAATTGGCACCTATGTTCAGCAGCGTGGTGGTCGTGAGCTGATTGCTAAGCTGCAAGGCGATGCCGTCTTGACGCAGAATGAGCGAGCTGTCGAAGGCCTGGCCGAGATGGAACTTCTCTACCAGTATCTAGACGTGTACGGCGTGACGGACCGCCTGTCATTTGATTTGAGTCTCGCACGAGGCCTTGACTACTACACGGGTGTGATCTACGAGGCTGTGACCGCCCTCAGTGCCCCACCCAGCATGACTGCCGCATCATCGGACAACAAGGATGGGAGTGAGAAAACGAAGAAAAAGAACGTGGCCGCAGAGAACGGCGAGTTGGACGAAAGCACGGTCGGTGTGGGCTCTATTGCTGCCGGTGGTCGCTATGACCACCTCGTTGGCATGTTTAGCGGCTCGAAGCGACCCGACGCCGTGCCGTGTGTCGGTGTCTCGATCGGCGTCGAGCGAGTCTTTTCGATTTTAATGCAGCGCATCCAAGAAATGCAGGCTCGTGGTGAGCGTTCATCTGTCCGTCAAAAAGAGGTCGAAGCGTTTGTACTGAGCATGGGAGACGGCCTTCTGCTGGAGCGCATGCGGGTTTGCAAGATGCTATGGGACGCAGGTATCAAGGCGGAGTTCCTTCCAAAGAAGAAGCCCAAGTTGCAGCAGCAGTTTGCTGTTGTGGATAAAGAGCAGATTCCTTTTGCTGTCTTGCTCGCTCCTGGCGAATGGGCAAACGGCACTGTGCGAGTCAAGCAGCAGATCGGCAAGGGCGAGGCTGGCGATGACAAAGGCACCGAAGTGCCTCTAACCGAACTCGCTTCGTTCATTCGCAGCAAGCTAGCCACATCTGCGTAGATAGAGGTCCATGCAGAGCACGGCATAGCGAGGTGGAATTGATCATGGCAAGGCGGGGAAGCTGCCAAGCATGCGACGCCTCACTCTGCACACAGACGTATGCATCTGAAGCATTTCAAATGCCGTGCGACAAGGCCCTAGTTCAGGAACCCTTTGATGGCGCCGCCGACATTCGCGACGTCAATGAGGAAACTGTCATGTCCGTGGGGTGCGTCAATTTCATAGTACATGACGGACGGATTTCCATTCATCCGGATACATTCGGCCAATTCACGTTGCTGCTCCACGGGGAACAGGATATCACTTTGTACACCAAGAATCAGGATCGGCACATCCCTTAGACGATGGAGACCTCGCGCAAGGGAAGGCACATACGCATGTGCGCCTGGATGCGAGATTGTTGTAATGTGCTGTCTGCGTCTGGGGGTATGCTCGTGCACATGCTCCACTGGCTCAATCGGAAGGTGGCCATCGTCACCGTGCGCGTCGAAGCGCCTGGCGCCTAGCTCTGCTAGGGCCTCGTACGTCATGTCAAACAGATCCATCGTCTTGGAGATGTAAATCAGCGAATTCGCGTCGTACTTGAGGCAGAACTGCTCACCCTGGTGATCCAAGTACGTCTCGACCAAAAAGTCTGGACACAGTGCTGGCGCTTGCTGAGCTGGCGAGGAAGCATCGCGCAGCAAACTCCGGCGCTCACGTCCGAAACGCTGCTCCCACTCCGGTCCGGAACGGTAGGTGATCGTAGCGATTTGGCGCGCTAGTTTCATGCCCTTATGCGGTGGTACATTGTCAGGCCCGTAGTAAAAGCCCCGCTTCCAATTTTCGTCCGCCATAAGCACGCTGCGCTGGGCAAAGCGCAGTGCAATACCTGACGGCGAGCTGCGAGCACATCCGCTAATGCTCACGACTCGTTCCACCCGATCACGGAACAAATGAGCTGCTGCGATGCTCTGCATTCCACCCATGCTAGAGCCAATACTCGCGTACAGTTTTTCTATGCCTAGGTGATCCAGCAAGCAAAATTGGGCGCGAACCATATCAAATATGCTCAGAACGGGAAAGCGTGTCGCATACGGGGCGCCTGTGGGATCTAGCGGATGTGGACTGGATGGACCTGTGCTCCCATAGCACGAGCCCAGCACGTTCGTGCAAATGACAAAAAACCGGTTGGTATCGAGTGTTTTGCCCGGCCCGATGAATTCTTCCCACCACCCTTTGCTGGTATTGGACGGCGAACTTGCCGCATGTGAGCTGGCGGACAAACCAGTATGAAGCAGGATGGCATTACTCTGATCAGCATTCAATGTACCCCAGGTTTCGTACGCGATCTGAAATGACGGGAGCACGTTTCCATAATCCAGGGGAAAGGGTTTATCATGGACGTATGTATGATAACCGGACACAACGTTGGTGTATGACGGCTCTGGCCCGAGTATGTCATTCTCCTCAACTTTGGATGTTTCGTCCGAGACTCGCTTTCCACCTCCCTGCTGCATTTGACGTTGCCGGATTTCATGTTGATCCACGCAAGGGAGCGGCGTGGCATCAATGGACGGCAGTGCCCCCTTCGAGTTCGATGCAAACGCTCTGGATACGCCTCTCTGGATGGGCGCACTCCATGCACGAGAGCATGGCCGACACAGCGAACGTACAAGCCCACGCGCTATCAACATGAATGACTAGTTCTTCAAGTCACAAAGTACTCCAGACGTAGATGTAAAACAGGACAGACGGCTATGAAACGAACCGCTCGTCGCACTTTGGGACGGGTAGATCCACTACCGCTTCTCCAAACGATGCACGCCTCGAGTTCACCGTGATTCGTCCATCTGCCGCCTCTTCTCTCGTCATCCATGCTTTCACGCACGCCTTGCCGAGCCGCTCATGACGTGATCGGACGCAAGGGCAGACGTGCACGTGATACGGATGTCCACCCACACGCAGACGACCCCGTAGGATCGTGCCCGCACTCTGTTGCGTCGTAATGTGGAGATATATCCAAGTTCATCAAGCGACAACCTGATGACAAAAATTCGATATCCAGGAACCATGTGAGAAATTCCTTGTTCCATCATATAACAGAGTCAAGCCATGGTGCAGTAGGTGATGCCAATCAACATCGAGTGTCTTTGCACGCTCACTGACATAATCAAGTGCAGATGCTGCGAGAGTCTCAAACCAGATCAGTACCAAGGCCCAGTTTTACGAGCATGTTGAGCTTCAAATTGCTGGTCTGCTAGATGGCCAGCGCAACTGGGTTACGAATCTCGCGAATGTCAGCTCAGTTTTATACAGCTCTATGAATCGCTTTCATGCATGGAGTAACAAGCGCATCAATTGGGCAGGCTTTTACCTTCTAGCGCCGTTGTTTCCCGGCATATTAGACTCATCATCAGGACCCACACTTTGGCTCGGTCCATTTTGTGGACTACCCGCATGCCAGTCTATTCCATCCATTCCAGGTCGCGGTGTGTGTGCTGATGGGAGTGCTAAATGGCCACCAACCGTTGTGTGTGTGCCTCATACAGACGCCTACCGTACGTTGTCATCCTCACTCTGCCGTTCTCAACCATGTTCTTCACCCATACATTGATTCTTTTTTAATCTTATTTCGACTTGACTGACACGAGTATGAATACAGCTGGTCACATTGCATGTGACTCTGTTTCTCAGTCGGAAATTGTTGTTCCCATCGTTGTACCGCGCACGCGCTTGTCATCTATGCATCAGGCCGCAATTCGTGGCGAAGGCCCCGAGCCTTATGTGCGTGCATGGGCGGGGCGTGGTACAGAGAATGACCACGTCATTGTGGGTGTGCTTGATATCGACTGTGAGTCACCGAACGGCTTTGATACCGAGGATGCAAGAGCGTTACAAAATATCGTGCATCGTATCACTGAAGCCTGTGACTGGTGCATCGATTAAGCGTCTCTTGACAACACCATATACGAATGTGCGAACAATCACAGCTTGTTATATATTGTTTCACTGTAGACCATTCTTCACGAGATCTGGCTAAGTGACCTTAGCGCTGGTATGGGATTTTTACTGAATTTCTTCATGACATCGACTCACATCCAAGTGGCACATGAAATCGCGCATCATGCATGGATCAATGACAGCGATAATAAAAATGCTACGGCTTCCTAGGTCTGCGAAAACATAGGTATTCTAATGTAGAGTTGATCTTCCAATCACGCGTGGGTGAAAGGAATCGAACTGAACAGATATACAATCGCTCCATACCATAGCCTGACACTTGAGAGTCAAGGACCAATGAATGTGGAGGGAAAGCTCCACCTATGATCAGGGAGCTTGACTGCGGCTGTCACATTACACACACATTGACCGAGTCTGACAAAAGAAATTGCAGTTCTAATGTGGTGATAAGGGGAACTGGCAAGCCATGTGCCGATAATTTCACTGCCTAAAATTAGCTTCAAGGTATTCGTGCAACAGGAGGCAAAAAAACCCAAAGACTGGGAAAAATTCTTTGTGAAACACTTTGTAACGTGTGGAAGTGGCGTAGCTTCTTAAAACACTGGAAATTTCTTTCTCCAGCTTGAAACTGTCTTACGCTTCGGCACAACGACTACTAACACCTTGGCCCTTCTTCCAGCACTCTGACAAGCATTGTGTCCGGAAGAATTGGAGCATAGTGCTTACCTAGCTACCCGGAAGTTCAGCAGGATTCAACTAACCAACACTGTAAAGCACCGCTAAGCTGAAGGCGTGTGCTTTCCACTCACTCCCCTATCGTCCTCTATGAGTTCCTATTCAGCCAATTCCGTGCATGCGGAGAATGGTAGTTCCACCACTACATGTACGTATCCTACGTCTGTTCCACCCCTGGGGATGCACGCACATCGGAGTCCGATAGGCTCGCCATCCTATGGCTCAGAAACTGGCCGGATTGTACTTCATGGCAACGGCCGCGCAGGTTCCGAGGTTCGGAATGTGCCGTTCTCCAACCGTTCCCGTATGTCTGTGACACCAAACGATGGTTTCTCCAGGTCGTTTGGGGCTGCAGGTGAAGCTCTTTCCTTGGCCGATGGAATTCACCCGTTGTCTGGCACGAAACGTGTTGTGGATGTTCCTTCTTCGGCCTCTTCGGATTTGGACGTGAAGTCTGCGAATGGTCCTAACATGCGTATGAGTTATACCTTGCCGGCTGGCTCGACTGGTTCGATGGAAGCAGCTGCACAGCAGTACGGATTGTCGCGGGGTCCCCTTCATGCCCACCAAGAGCACCAGCGCAGACATGGCACGGAAGAATCGCCACCACCGCCACCACCCCTCATGTTGCCCACGTCTTCATCGCCTTCTTCATCGGTAAATGATGATTCAGAGACCAAAGATATGTCGCATCAAACCATTCATAAGTGCGAAAGCTGCTCGAAGGTATATCGTCATCCGAGTTGTCTAATCAAGCACCGTTGGGAGCATACTATGTATTGGAAAGAAGCGTCCAAGTTCTTGATGAGCAAACATCAACAAGTACAGCTCTTGGAAGCAGCGGCTATTCTTGTGGGCATGGACTCAAATGCTCGATCTCTTCCAGAAGAAAAGGCGTTGTGGCCTGCAGCTGTGAGTCCCCCATCGTCTGGATTGCTCGGCTGTGAACACTTCAACTTTGACACTTTGATGGCGTCGAAAGCCCGCAACGCCGCGATGCAAAATGACCCTGCTGCTGCTGCTCGTATGCCTTATGGTACGTCAGCGCCACCGGGTCCCTCTGTGGCCGACATGACAATGCGTGCTCGCTCTATGGACGGATTGCATGCGCCCTCTAAAAAGCCCATGTACCATCCACCTACTCCTGTTGCGGTGGATGAACCTGCAGAAGAAGGCGATGAGTCTGGTGAACTCAATCTGAGCATGCGAGAGGACTCGTATGGTCTGCACTCGGGTGGTGACGTCATGGCTGACATGGATATGGATGCCGACGAGTAAATGGTCTATGTGAAAAAGGGGGAGGCCTTCGTGATGATGAAAAAAAAAATAAAAATAAAAAACCAAAAATCCAAGCCGAAAGTGTGTGCATGGTGTGATGAGGGGGTATAAAAAATTGTGCACGTTCATTCGTAGTCTTGTGTGACTGCCATTGATCAGCACGCTTTGACACCCCTACGCCCTCGGACCCCTACATTCTCTGACGCTTGGATCTATAGCAGTTTTTTTTGTACAAAGATGGGTTTTCTTCACCGGATGAGCCGCTTATACTGGTTATGCCGTCGTGCATGATGAATCAAACCTGTCGACAGCTGCCAAGTATAACAGTGTCTTGGCGCTCCACACCTTTTCGGCCGAGTATGCTGATGTCCGTGTCACATGAGGCTTACCACACGCATGCGTGCAGGGGCGGAAAGTTGGTAGTGGTGCGCTCAGGCGCATACCCGTTGTTGAGGAGTTCGGCTGGGTTTTGTGTATACCCTCGGACTTGACCCTGACTCATTGTGCCATGCGAGCGAATGCCAATGCGCAGGGCAGCAACACAGGAGCAGATCCATTTAGCAGCCTGTCGCCAGAGCACGAGAAGGTGCTGAAAGATTTATGGGCTCGGCTCTTGGATGTATTTGCCCAGAACCATGAGCGATCAGATGAGCTCGATCGACTAGGAGGGCCACACACCGCTCGCACAGGACAAGAGCTCACAGCGAATTCAGATTCTAAAGATTCGGGGAAAAAACACAAGGAATCCCAGCAAGTCCAAGAATATCGGGCTGTGAATGACGCTATCCGCAAATATGGTGGCAGACATCTACAGCAGATGTTTTGGCGCACGGTCATGATGGATGCACCGGATCACTTGATGCTCCGGTTCTTACGTGCGCGTGACTTTAATGTCAACAGCGCGCTTGGAATGCTTGTAGGAGCACTGCAGTTTCGGCTGGATGTGGGTGTGGATGAGCTCATCTATCAGGGTGAGCTCGGACTCCGGAATGTCAAAGGGTTCCTGGAACAGTACCGTAACCGCATCTCATACATTGAGGGAAGCACAGACCAGCACGAGATGCCGATTTACTTTATTCATGTGGCGCGCCATTTTACGAATGCGCAGCCGCTCGAAACGATGCAGAAGTTCTTGATTCTTGCCTTGGAGAATACACGCCTTTTGTGCACGCCACCGATGGAGAAGTCGATCCTTGTGTTTGATTTGCAAGGATTCGGCTTGAAGAATGCCGACTGGCACACAATTTTTTTCATTGTCAAATGTCTTGAGGCGTATTATCCAGAGTCCATTCAGCGTCTGTACATTCATTGTGCACCCTGGATTTTCCGTGGCATTTGGTCCGCGCTGCAACCCATGTTGAACGCCAATGTACAGTCAAAGATCAAATTTACCACCAGTGTGAAGGAGCTAGAAGAAACGATCCCTCGTTCACACCTTCGAGCTGATATGGGTGGCACCATTCAGGGCGAATGGAAGTACGTTGAGCCAGAGGAGAATGAGAATGACCTTCTGAAAGACACCGAGACACGGGATCTCATCCAAAAAGAGTTTATATGCTTGCAAGACAAGTTTGAAGAAGCAACGCGCCACTGGTTGGACGGTGCTCCGGACGCATCTCACAGACGCGACGTGTTGACGAGACAGTTGCGTCTCAAATACTACCAACTTGCCCCATACGTTCGTGCTAGGACCGTGTATCATCGGAAGGGTATCTTGCGCAATGACTTCCTCATTCACTGGGAATATCCCCAAATGAACGGCAACATTTTGACACAGGATGTCAATGTGAGCGACAATGTGCCCGCATTGATCCAATGGCTTCGCGAGCACAACGAAGATACGCTTGAGAACTCGATCGGCGGTACGAAGAGTCCCTGTGCTGTCGCTCCACACTCATATTCAGCACTAGATGCCGTACATGCGATCAAGGCCGATCAAGGCGCAGGAGAACATGCTCGTACTGCCGAGAACAGCGCTTCGGCCAGTGATGGCAATCGCAAAGATTCTCAAAACGATGCAACAGCAAGTGCCTCATCAGCTGGTGCAGCTGGTGCAGCTGGTATGGGCAACTTGGCTCACAATGAAGCCGATACTCCAGACTCCCACAAGAGAAACTCTATTCACCGCAAGCCGGTGCCCGCGATGAACCAAGGCACAGAAGAAACGACGTCATCAGAGCATGCACAATCCCACACGGTGCAGTCTCCGTACCAGCCGCTGGATGGATCACGTGGCCAGACTGGCCTCCACGATGACGTACGGCAGTTGAACCTGAATGCGGAACACGAAGTAGGCGTGCAGAGCGCTTCAGACGAGGCTTCCTCTGTGCCTTTGGCGAAGCGAAACGATCTTGAGCCAAGCGATGCTTCAGCTAGTCGCGAATCTGTCGCCAGTAGTCCCACAGGAGCCGGAGCGATGGCTGCTACTGCTAAAGTGGCAGCTGCCGCCACAGTTGGAGCAGCAGCGGGTGCAACAACAGCTGGAGCAGGTGCAGCTGCTGTGGCTGGGGCAAGTCTCGTTGCAGGCACTCTTGGAGCTGTTGGCACAGTTGGAACCACGGGGGCTGCGATGTGGAGAGACAACAATCAAGCTGTCTGAAGTGCCAGAGGATTCAAAGCTTCATACCAATGGTGTTGACCGCTCGTACGAGGGTCAGGATGGAAAGCAACGTAATGAAGGAATGGAGGCCGCAGATGGGGTTGAGGATGAGGATGAGAATGACGCTTGGAATAGCCAGGACGGCGACGGTGATGCTTCGAGCTCAACGGATGCACAAGGCGGACATCGAAATAGTGCGACGATTGCGCATGATTTCGATATGGACGATGACGAAAAGTCACTTTGGAACGAAGACAAGAACTTCTCACATGCTAACGATGCCATCGTCGCACCTACCTACACCAATGTCAAGGTAACTCGGTCTATGTGTATGCAAAACGATGAAGAACTACGTTCGGATCTCGAGGTCGCACATGAAGCCATGCAGCTGTTCCTCAACTCACAAATGTTGGAGGCGGAAGAGCTGTGCGTTGAGGGAGCAGAGTCCCGCTTGTATCGGTCTGCGTGCATGTCGATGATCAATGTAATCAAAAGCCTCATGACGTTTGAGCCCGATGACTTGCGCATTGCCATCAAATGCTGCAAACATACTAAGAGTGTTGCAGGCGTTCTTCGCAAGGGGCACGGGAAGCTATCGTCCCTGCTACCTGGCAAGAGCACACTGAATGACATGTCAAGGCTTCAGCAACATGCTGAACTTGTGTATGCGGAATCCCTGCTGCACAAGTCCATTCTGAGCATCTTGTACACAGGCGACACTGTGGGCCTTATCCGCGAGGCAATGAGTCTCCGCACGGCCTACTTGTGTCTTCGCAACCTGCTAAAGATGGTCGAAGCAGGCGACGAAGTTGTGGATGAGGCAAACCGCACAGGTCAATCACCGACAAAGTCGATCGACGAGGATCTTCGCTCAGGCGTGTTCTTCAACATGGGCTGCTGTATGCTGGTCCTTTCGGTCCTCGAGCCGCGCTTGCTCAAGTTCATGGAAGGCGTCGACTTTGAGAACAGCCGACCAAAGGCGTTGGCGTTTTTCGAGCGCGCAGGAGGCTGGACGCGTGTGCAGAGCGAGCCGCGCATCCCAGTGACGCAAGAAGGTTTCCGCCGACCATTGTGTGACCTAGCGATTCTCGTCTACCATTTGGTCATTCCGTCGAGCGTGCCACTGCCGGACGTGGACTTGGTGATGGCAGATCATGTCCTGACTTGGAACCAGCGCCGCTTTCCGCAAGGTGTATTTTACCTATTCTTTTCGTCGCTGATGTATGTATCACAGGCTTTGCCTGACAAGGCGATTGACTGCTTCCGCCTTGCGATCGATTCTCAGAAGGCGTATAAGCAATTGCATCATCTCTGTTACTGGCGCCTCGCGCTTGCATATCTATCTCTTTGCGAGTACAAGAAAGCCTCAGAATGCTTCGACCTTCTAGTGCGAGAATCCAATTGGTCCAAGGCCATCTGCCAGTACGGCAAGGCAGCTGTCTTGTTTGAAGAGTCGTCCGACAACCACATGCAGGCTGAGTCTATGATGCGGACAGTACCGAGCTTTGCCCGAAAGATGGCTGGCCGTCACTTGCCATTTGAGCGTTTTGTTACTCTTCGAGCCGAAAGATTCTCGCAGCAGACGCCGCTAGGCCTGCCAGCGATGGAATTCGCATACTTGTGGCATTGTCTGGCTCAGACGCCCGTCTTCATCCTGCTCGATGAGCAGTTGAAGCGCATTGATCACGTGCTACGTGCGCTTCAGCGGTTCGAGTCGCCGGACTCGTTCCCTGGCGGAGCTACCGCGTTCTACTCCCAGTTCTGCTTGGCTCACTTCCTACGTGGTGTGGCATTCCGATACGTCGCATTCCCCAAGAAGCACACGGTCCTGCAGTATCCGCTGAACGACAGGCCTGATGTCGCAAAGGCTGCAGTCGAGGCCGTGACATCCCTATCCAAGGTGTGTGAGAATGGCATGCGTCTCGATGCTGTGGACCGCTATCTAGTGTACTTCGCCCACTACGAGCTCGGTAATCTATACTGTGCGAAAGGCGATTTTGCCCAGGCCCGCTTCGAATTTGAGCTAATTTTGTCGCACAAGGCCCTTGTGCCTCAGACGCGTCCTCTTAAGAGTGACAAGGCCTCATACCTTTTGAGCCACGCATGTCAAATGCGCGCGAATATTGCGATGGAGTCGATGCAGCACATGCTGAGCCAATTTGGACCGCCGCGATCTTCTGGCCTTAGGTCCAGCGCGCCGTCTGGTGCTGCCCCGCCCATAACAACGACAACCATGCCCACAGCCGGTGCTGCCACAGCGGAGAATATCGCAATGCAGATGCCGTTCGCTCAGTCGACAACCCAAAGACAGTTCACGCCCACTACTCACTACAATGACATCCCGGAACACTTTACTCGATCAAGCAGTCGCAGCCGGGACATTAGTCGCCGTGCACGCCAAAGCCGCTTTTTGTCTTAGGCTTACACGTGGAGATATGTTAATAAAGCCCTAAAGTATATAGTAAGAGTCGGTGATCCATTTCGACATGACGCACACGCACACTGAAATACGTCATCAATGCATGCTGCCACAATCGATTTTCATCGCGACACAAAGGGAGATCGGGTGACCACGAAATCACGACCAGGTTGAAGCCCTTGGTCTAGCACCACACTGGCTGCGGAACAGAATCGTACGATCACCCTACCATACACCTATCACACTAAACGCACATATCCACGCTGAAAACGCGTTCGCACGACGTATGGAGGAGAGCGGCTCCATGCGGATGTATTTACTTTCCACGATGTAATGCGAATGTTGCCTTGATCTCTTTTCCCGCACGCAGATCATCCATACACAGACCATCGACTCGGCGACCTTCTGAGGCTATTTCTACAACTTGCTCCAAAAGATCTTTCGGAACACTCACGACCCCGTCCAAATCCGCCAGCAAGATGTCACCAGGTTGTACTGTGACAGGTGGGAAAGCCGGCTTGCCAGTCTCATCCAATGGCACGGTGGGATCAGAAATAGTCAGGGGCACCTGCAGTTCACTAGGTCGCGTGAATGGCGACTGGCCCAGGACCGAATGGCCTCGCGCAAAGACTGGAAACCCATTGTCCCGGTGCTCAGACAGGTCACGACACCGACCATCAAGCACGACGCCCAACACGCCCACATTCTGCGCACGCGCCGTCATAAGACCGCCCCAAACGGCCGACCTTGTAGATGATGGGGATGAAATGAGCATCACAGAGTCTGGTTCAGCAGCATCGACAAAGTGCTTGGGCGGCTTGGGTGCAGTCACATCACTTTGGGGGACCATCTAGTGTGTGAGACGAGTCTCTTGGTTCAAAGCAGAGCAACACACCTTTACCGTGAATGCCGGGCCACACACCTTGGTAGAACCATCAATATGACGGGGAGAAAACATCTCGATGCCCGGCAGGTAGCCACCGTGTGGCAGCTTTAGTTTGATGAGTGCATCAGCTACCTTTAGATATGTTAAATTGCATGTCCCTCTACATTATCAACAAACCTCGCAGGAGCTAAATGAGCCCAGCTTCGATAAAATTGATGCGCCACTGATCATAGAGAAGCAGAAATCGGTATGGAGGTTGTGTATTCAAGGATGAGTATGGTGTGGGTTGAGTGGGGAAATGATAAGGGCTGGGGGGAAGCCTGTTGACAGCGTCAACTCCACATAGTCAACGGCGCGACGCCACGACCGATCTAGACTCGTTCGTACGATATACCTGTCCAGAACATGTCTATGGTACGTCTCGGTGAGAGTGGCATGTCTAGTAGTGCATCAGCTTATATTTTTTTACTAGTTCGGCCATATTGAGAATGGACTGGCTGGTTTAGGTCGCCCGGCACGATGGGGTGGCTTGAGCGACTTTATGAGCGGATTTGACCGTCGCTTTCCTGCGCCCCTTGATGCTTACGAGGATTACTTTAAAGCTTATCATATGTCGCGCTTTCCTGGACGTGAGCGGAAAGATGTTAGCTATGGTGGAAAGGTGATCATGCCGCCGTCTGCTCTGTCTACCATCACAGACCTTGAGCTAGAGTCGCCATGGACTTTTGCATTTCGAGGTACTGGCCGCTCGCGGTCACAACGAACTCATGCTGGTGTCGTCGAGTTTATTGCCGAAGAAGGCAAGGTTTATCTTCCATCCTGGGTAAGTTATCGAATCGTCGCGTTTGCGCTCGCCCGCTGTCTACTGACAACCGTCGACACAGATGATGCGCTCGCTTGACCTAGAAGATGGTGATCCCATCCATGTTCAGGGCACGCGCCTTCCTAAAGGGAAGTTTGTCAAGCTTCAGCCACAAACGGTCGATTTTCTCGAAATTAGCGATCCGAAAGCTGTGCTTGAGCAGGCCTTGCGGAACTACCCCACGCTCACTAAAGGTGATATCATTGAAATCAGCTACAATTGCTTGACGTTTGAGATCTTGATTATGGAAGTGCAGCCGGATGCAGAAGGCATCACGATCATCGAGACTGACTTGGAAGTTGACTTTGCACCGCCAAAAGGATATGTGGAACCTACGCCGCAGCCACGCGCACCTCCGCCAACGATGGCCTCCAAACTACGTATCGATCAAGACAAGCACGATATCATCTTACCTGCGCATGGGTCTGTCGGGCGTAGTTTGGCAAATGCTTCCTCAAAGACTGTTGGTGTCGCTACTAAAGAAACTAGCAGTGTGGCTGCACCCTTCAAAGGCATGGGACAGACGCTTAGCGGTAAAAAAACGAAAGGAAAAAAAGATAAGCCGATCACTCCGCTTGAACCAGGCAGTCGTATTCAAGACACAAGGTACGTTCGCACTCTCTTGCTCCCGTTCGACATTGGATCATGTATACTCACGACATCCAAGTCGACCGGCTGTGGTCACGAATGACACACTTTTGGAAGAAAAACGGGTGCCTGCTGCGTTAAACTTGCCATATGGCCATCTCTTCTTCGGCTATGCTGTCGATCGTCTTCGTGTGCCAGTTAGTCGGAACCATCAGGAAGAGGAGCCAAATGAGTCGCCCGCCGGCACGACGGCCTTCCAAGGTCAAGGACATACTCTCTGGTCTCGCCCCAGCGCCGACACCTCCACCCAGCCAGACGTGATAGAAATCGACTCAGACTAGCGCGTGGGTGGCAGTAGTCACTGATAAAAGATATTTGCACATATACCCTCATTGCGAGCCCCGAGAGTCGAGATTGGGTGGTGTGGGTGGAATAGAGAAAAAGGACGTGAGATCGAACGTGTCAGTTACGCCTCCGCTGACGCGTTCAAGTAGGTGTCTTGTGTGACAACGACGGCGGCGACGTCGACGGCAGCGAACAGCGAGACGAAGAGGAACCCCATCCGTTATCTGCATCTACATCTAATTTGACTGAAAGACCGTCTTAGTACCAATGTCGGCTCCAGTCGCCAGTAGGCAGTCGCAGCCAGGCTTCCGTGCCTTCAAAAATAGTGACAAGCCAGATGAAGTGAGGCGTTCTAACTTGTCGGCAGCCAAGGCTGTAAGTGACGCAATTCGAACATCTCTCGGACCGAAGGGTATGGACAAGATGGTATGTATGAGTCTGCACGCATGCGATCCGTACAATACACTAACATACCAGATCCAAACGTCGTCGGGAGAAGTGGTGATTACGAACGACGGTGCGACGATCCTGAAACACATGGCGGTTGTGCATCCTGCCGCACGCATGCTTGTTGATCTTTCTCAAGCGCAGGATGTCGAGGCTGGTGATGGAACAACATCAGTTGTTGTCATCGCTGGCAGTCTTCTCGGTGCAGCAGAGAAGCTCTTGACGAAAGGCATACACCCAACAGTCATCGCAGAATCATTCCAGCATGCTGCTACCAAGGCCGTCGAGTATCTGAACGAGATCTCGACCCCAGTGAATTTGAATGACCGCGACAGTCTATTGCGAGCAGCAACGACATCCCTGAGCTCCAAAGTTGTCTCGCAGTACTCGTCTGTTTTGGCACCTATCGCCGTCGACAGCGTGCTACGTATCGTGGATCCGAAAAAGGGAGAAGGTGAGTCGGTCGACCTTCGCGATATCCGCATTGTGAAGAAGGTGGGTGGCACGATCGATGACACAGAGCTAGTCGACGGTCTCGTGCTGGAGCAAAATGTGGTCACGTCAAGTGGCGGCCCATCGCGCGTAGAAAAGGCCAAGATCGCAGTGTGCCAATTCCAGCTAAGCAGCCCGAAACCTGACATGGACAATCAAATTGTTGTCAACGACTACCGACAAATGGACAAAATCCTGAAGGAAGAGCGACAGTACCTGCTAAATATGTGCAAGAAGATCAAAAAGACAGGTTGCAACGTGCTTTTAATGCAAAAGAGCATTCTGCGTGATGCTGTGAATGAGCTTGCGCTGCATTTCCTCGCGAAGCTCAAGATTATGGTCATCAAGGACATTGAGCGTGATGAAATCGAGTTCCTTTGCAAGTCTCTGGGCACGAGCCCCATCACAGACATTGAGGCATTTACAGAGGATAAACTTGCAAGCGCAGATCTTGTTGATGAAGTCCAACACAGTGGCGCTCGTGTGGTAAAGGTGTCCAAGATCAAAAATCCGGGTCGCACTGTCAGTGTGCTGTGCACAGGCTCGAATTCGCTTGTCCTCGAAGAAAGCGAGCGTAGTCTTCATGATGCACTGTGTGTCGTTCGCTGTTTAGTGAAGAAACGCGCTCTGATCGCGGGTGGTGGTGCGCCTGAAGTGCATATGTCGCGCATGTTGGCACAGCATGCGCAAACGCTCCAGAGCTTGGAGGCATATAGTTTCCAGGCTTTTGCGGAGGCGCTCGAAGTGATCCCTACGACGCTGGCGGAAAATGCAGGGTTGAATCCCATCACCATTGTGACGGAGCTGCGTAATCGTCATGCCATGGGGGAAAAGACAGCAGGTATCAACGTGCGTAAGGGTATGATTACAAACATTCTCGAAGAAAATGTGCTGCAGCCACTCTTGGTGTCCACAAGTGCTCTAGAGCTTGCCACAGAGACCGTCGCGTTACTGCTGCGCATTGATGACTATCACCTTTCTCGCTGAGCGAGTGTAAGATTCTGTCGCGTTTCGAATGTGTGTGTGTGTGTGTGTGTCACTGTGTGTCACTGTTGGTGGAGCCATACCGCACGCTACTTTCTCACTCCCACCATGGCAAAAGCGACTGCAGAGTACAGCCATTCAAGTAGGTGATCCTGTCACGACCCGGCCGAACCAAGCGTTGACAAATCATAATTGCGATCATACCACTATTGGGGCATCCCAAGTGGTGGGCCACGGCCAGTTCGGTCTGTTCTGCTAGATCGTTCTCCATAGAGTTAACCCCGTACTAATCTGGGGCAGTGCCACTCTCTAACTGGCTCAGGACCCATACACAGCTCTGCGCTCCGGACCGAAAGAAAAAATATACGCACGTCATACACAGATATGTCTTCGTCGGCGCCATATTTTGGAATGCCGATGAATCAGAATCGGCCTGTCCAGCTGCTCGATCCGCCGATGCAAGACCACATGTACGCAGGGGCGAATACATCGATGCAACCAGCAACGGAGTTCGAGCCAATGAGCGACAAATTTATTGATGAGCCAGCGATTGAAGAATCTGCCCTCTTTTCCGACGTCAACTCCATGGACCGGAATCCTTCTATGTACCTGGGTTCTCAGCGTAAAGGCATCTGGCTCCCAGAGGATCGCCGTGCTTTTCAAAACCAGAACTGTTTGATGCAGATTCTTCGTATATTGTTATTTATCCTTGTATTTGGCATCATTCTCGCATTGTGCGTCATCATGTTGATTTTCATTTTCTTGCGCCCACCGAACATTGGATTCAACGACGACATACAGCTTCCACAATCACAGCAGCAGTTGGATATTAGCGGCGGCCATTTCAGCGTGCCAGCGAACCTCTCGTTTGTCGTCAGAAACCCAAACTATGTGCCAGCAAAGATCAACAACATTAGCGCGCTTGCCTACGACAACTCTGAACAGACTACATCGATTGGAACTTGTAATGTGGCCCATCAAACAATTCATGCGCGTGACGACACCACGGTCACTCTTCCATGCAAGCTAGAATATGACTTGAACAAAGATTCTCATCTTAGCATTCTCAAAGATATTGCATCGCGTTGCTTCAAGTCGAACAAAAAGCTCCAGCTTCTTCTGAAAGTGCATGTAAACATCCAACTGTATTCATTCAAAGTACCTTTTGATCTGAGTCCTGTTATTTCTATTTCTTGTCCGATTTCAAAGAACGACATCAAGAAACTTGCTGGTGATAAACCTGACATTGATGACCTGATCAATGGTTTGAATTCTCGACGTTCTCAGTCACAATGGCTTGCGCTGGCTAAGCGTTTCTATGAACCATTAGCAGCGCCTCACGATGACAGAACCGCCTACCTGTAATGAGACGGCAGACCACCAGTTACCAGCCGCTAGCTGCGGATTTGCAATTGTCTTTATGCAGACACTCTACGTAGACTTTATGTACATATGGCTTCCAGGTTGTTTTCTAGCACGTATAAGCCGACGAGCAATCACCAGTTATGGGCATTTTCTTGTGAGCGTTCATCTATGTGTTTCCACTTTCGAAACACGACCAAGGTCGCTCTGCACCCATCCCCTTCTTATCGTTACACACGAACGATGAGCACAGATGCCTATGCTCCTATTGCGCATCTTGCACTGAACGTTGAGCCGCCTCGCACCGAATGGATGAATATGGGCTTGTGGAAAGTATGTATGTCAATATCCATATCCGACGTCTAACAAAAGCAGACTAGCACATCCTCCTTTCCTAAAGCATGCCAAGGTTCGTTCATCCTCGCTCATTGCGTCAATGCCAATGACGTTTTTAACCATGCTAATGTACCTTGAACAGCTCTAGCTGAGCTCCTTCACAAAGCTGCGATGATTCCCCCGCATGCACGGATCCTAGACATTGGACATGGATGTGGTGACTCATTGCTCATCCTAGCTAAACAATACGGGCCTTCATGTCTACATGGCGTGACGAGCGTGCCAGCACATGCACATCGCGCTCGCGAACGGCTTGGCCATCGGGCTACTGTCTGGTGTGCCGACGTTGTTCGGTGGATACGCTCTGATCAGGCTACGCACTCTATATATGATGTCATTCTGGCCCTGGACTGTGCATATCATTTCAGTGACCGAGCCGAGTTCTTTCGCGACGCATATGCGCGGCTTGCCCCTGGTGGCACGCTAGCACTCGTAGACCTCGTCAGTGCGTGGCCATATCCAGTCGCCACTGACGCCACTGCCTCAAATCTCTTCCATGCATCAACATTGCCCACACCAACGCGACCGCCCTCCGCGTGGCATAGAATCCAGCATTGGTGTGCATGTTATGTATCCGGATCGAATCCACATGCGTTTGTTTCCTTCGATAAGTACAAAGCCATGCTACTCGATGCTGGCTTCGACTACATCGAAATGCAGGATATTTCACATGACGTATTCCCTGGCTTTTCCTCGTTCCTTCTAAGCATAGGCGTTCACGACCTGGCGTGGCGTGGCGGAAGTGCCTGGCAATGGCGTGCATTGCGTGCGCTTGGCAAACTCGTTCAAACGTGGGCAAAAGGTGGCAATGCAGCCTACGTTCGCTGTGGCTTGATTGTTGCTCGGAAGACTCAGCCCCACAAGTAGACGTGCGCACTACGCAGTACTTGGACATTCGCATGATCAACATTGACCACAGTTCCGTCCACGCACATGGAGCGGGCCTGCTCATCGCCAGGAAGAGGTGTCCATTCATACCCAGCAGCACGAAAGTACTCGACAACGGGCCGACTGTGGGTGACTCGAAAGGGCCTATTTCCTTCATGGACGTGGTGCGCTTCATGATGATCCGTATAAGTCATGTCCACATGTCTGCCTTGTTTGTACATTCCCTGAAAAAGGGCAGGGTACAGCACATCGGAAGCATAGGCCACAGCCTCCTCGTCTCTGGACACACACCTGGACCCTGTTGGCCTGCGTTGCATCGGACGCATGACAACCACATCCATCGCATCACTCGGGCGCCGAAGCGGCTCTGGCGCATACACACTCGCAAATGGTGCGGGTACAAATGTCGGCTCGAGCCTGTCGACTGTCATGGCATTCATATATATAAATGGGCCACGAAGACGTACCCTTCCATCAGGCATACACTCGTATGACAGTGTGGCGTCTTCTTCTGCCATGCGCATCTCAGACTGATTGACTCGTTTCTCATTCACTGCTCGGAAGATGCGTGTCGTTGGATCATACACGGTGACTGGTGCCTGTTCCTGTGGAAGAAGCGTAAGTACAGCATCACACCAAACCGTTGCGTTTTTCTCTGCTGCCATTTGAAAGCGCTCTAGCCCAGGATGGTTCGATCGAAGTGCTTCTGAGTCACGAAGAATTGCCGTATGCAATGCGTGCGAGACGACTACACAGGCAAGTCGACTGCCAGGATTTGCTCGCATGACTGTTAACGCACACGATGCACGGCCTGCGGGGGCACTGCGAAGGAAGGCCTCGAGCGAACGCAGACGCCATGTAGGATCTCTTGAAGGTGATATATCGGGACCAAAGTGACTATGATAGAGTGCATTGCCCGTTCCCACGGGCACGATCACCAAGGAGACACCGTGGTCCGCAAGAAAGACGCGGCGCTCCAGGTACATGCCTTGCAGCAGCTCATGGACTGTTCCATCCCCTCCAAGTACAACATAGACACTAGCGCGATCGATAGCCTGCTGAGTCAATGCTCGGCCTGTGCCAATGGCGCCTGTTTGAGCATCAGTCTCGTGGAAATGAAGCATACAGCGAGTCTCACGATGTGCATGACACCATGCCTCGAGACGCGGACGCACTACCGCATCCAATAGTTTCTTCGCTTTATGATGCCCAGCATGCTGGTTGTAGACGACGTGCACGTCCATACAACACACCCCACTGTGACTTGCCTGAGCAGGAAGAGAAACACCACACGCACAAGTATTCGTACGATCCTAAAACTGCATGGATCCAAGCCGAGGCTCGTGCGAGACTCGACGCGCGGCACTGCAGTTGGATTATGTAAGGAGCTGGGCTCCCACATTTTGCATGTTTCCCTGTCCCCATACTTGCCCCACGTCTTGTACGAAGTCGAGGTAGCCCCCAAACCCTTCATTTCGAACTACTTGCTAGATATTCAGTCACTGAAGTGGATTGAAGCACGCTTTTTACGTACCGTTATCGTACAGGTTTCTTAAACAAAGTGTTAGAAGTGCACGATGAGCGGGATCGACGCCAAAGAGATCGATGTTGCGAGTCTTGGCGAAGCCCTCGAAGACAAAGATAACAAGATGAAGCCCAGTCCATCTGATGTCAGGAAAGACGAAAACAAACAGGAACATGATGAATCTTCGTCTCCATTCGGTGCCAAAGGAACTAATGATGCTACAACTTTGAATACTCAGGAGCGAACTGCGCCAGACGTGCAAAGCACATCGTCCGCCCCAGCTGCGCCGAGGCCGCTCACAACACACGATGACTGTGTAGATTACCTATGGACTATGTTTCCCACATTAAAGCGCGATACGGTTTCGGATATTCTGCGCTCGAAACGCGGAAACACTCATGCTGGTACGTGTGCTCAAGTGTGATTTTCCTTTCCTGCTTACGCTTGCCAGCGGTTCTTTGCTGCTTGAAATCAGTGATCCAGATTCTGTATCTTCTGACAGGACAATGCATCCACACACTTTTATGCCAACCTACGAGCCGCGCGTGCGTACGAATCGGCGTAAACCGTTCGAACCAAAATGGGATCCTGCCCTACTCCAATACAGTCCGCGAATTCGTCCACCCAGTACAAATCCACATCCAAGTACATTACAAAGACCACCGCCAGAGCCTAGTTTCTGGCCCGGTCCAGAAGAAGCGCGTCAGTGGTCTGATGACCTGAACCGATTTACTGAGCGTGAGTATGAAAAGCCCAGGGGTTGATGAGGGCCGGGGGATTGAGCATTTGTTTTTTTTTACTAACACACGACAGAGGGCATAGCCAAGGTTGGATCAACTTTATCGCAGCTTCGACAGAAAGCTGAAGCAGCTCTGCGGAATCGCGAGGCAAAGAATCGTCTCTTTCGTCCACAGAACGTAGGAACCGCACCTATCTGGGCAAGTAACGCACAAGATGCAAGCGAGTATGAAGCAACTGCACCATCATCATCATCATCATCTTGGAATCCAGTTGCACACTGGCGCAAGCAGCCATACGACAATGACCCGCAAATGCTGAGTGATGCACAACTCGAGCACTTCATGCATAGCTCGTCAGTGCCGTTACCCTCCAGGCTACAGAAACCATTGCCACCGCATACAGAGTCAGTACCCGAAGTCCCGCCAAGACCAGAAGATGGTGACAGCAGGGCTTCTTGGGGCCAGCGGTACACAAGCCAAGCAGAGAATCAAAAAATGACAGAGTCAACAGCGGGGCAAAATACAAACGAAGTACAGGATTCAAAGTTGGCTTCAATGGAAGACCGGCCTGCCTCTGCGCTGGCGACTGACAAGAAACTGTCCTCTGAGCCCACAACTCCACCAGCGAATGGGTTCACAGCTCAAAAGCATGATCAGGCACAAGATACCGACGAAGAGCATGCATCTAAGGCTACGCCATCCGCCGCAGAGGATGACGAGTACATCAATAATCCATTTGACGATGAGGACTAGTACTTTCATGTGTACATTAGTACCGACCATCCTTAAGCTATCGGTCAACTGGTGGCAGCCATGATCGGAACGAGTCGGCCGCGCTCTACGTGGTCTCGATGAGTATGTGCCAGCTATGACTGTGCAAATCACTGTCCTTATAGGCAGGGGTGCGGAGATTGAATGCTTGTATATCTGTCTGAGCCTTATGAATCTATTTTGTAGGGCAACATGTATTACACCGCCAGTTTTCCTGGGCTGCTGTGTGTTTTCACTCTCACATCCATCTATAGGACATGGCATTCCACACGAACTAGGCCGATGAAATCATTAACATGCATGTTGTAGAAAGTGTTTGTGGAGAGGTCACGTGTGTGTCACATCGTCGAAGCTCCCAATGACAGGGAGAAAAAACGGCGAAGAACCAAGTGAGAGTGTGCAAGTGGTGGAGAAGGACGAACCAAAGCGCCAGCAGCCTTGTGGCTGTCACAACCATGGATCATGGTGTGTCGGGCCCCAATTCTGCAATGAGCGCAGAGCGTAATATGCCGCGCACTGCGATCGGAGCCGTTCACCAGCTTCTTTTTGCTCTTCGCGAGTTGAGACAAGGTATGGGGCACACGAATGTATCAGAGGAAGTTCACGCTCTGTCACTTCGCAGTGCAACATATCTAGGACTGTACTCGCTCGAGCACGCATCGCTGAATCACGCGCATCGACTCTCGCAGGAGTATGTGTCTGACGTATTCGATGCACTCCATTCAGCTTCCAAGCGATGGAAAGAACACCTCAACTCAACTGTGACAGTGAACAAAAATACATCAACGCCGGCGCAAATCAGGGAATTGGCCACACAAGCATTAGAGCTATCGTTTGCGACGCAAGGTCTCCGCGAAGCTTCTTCATCTGCAGTTTATATACCCCCTCCGATACCCCCGAAGCTTTGGACGGGCGCCCTGTCTCGTGCGTCTGAGCCATCGACCGATCACCGCCTTGCCGTCGAAACACTGCACACATTGTGTCAAGTTATCATACCAACAGCATCCGACATGCATCTGGAGTGTTTCCAGGAACGTATCGATATGCAAGACACCAACTCCTCATTAGACAAGATCCATACGCTCACATGCGGTGGTCGCATTATCGTGCTCGACATTGAGCTGGACCTTGCTTCTCAAACATCTTCCTCGTGGATACCACATGTCTCGCTGCAGCTGTCATTTGCATCTGCGAATGGTGCCCAGTCACCGACCAGCAAGGATAGTGGGCTTGCAGAAGTCGTCCGCTTGCCACTCCAACAGCTGGCCCGCATCATGTTTGGCCTTCCTGTGGACCACCAACTTTTGCAGCGCTTCTGTAAGGGAGCTCGGCTCGATTCTTCCTATGCTCAGACAGCTGCTCTTTGGCATTCCTTCACTTCCACACTTGCTTCACTCGCTTGTATTGATGGATTACATGCGTTTTCCCCATATGGTGACACACTTGATGCATTCCACGTCCTTGAGCAATTGGGGTCAGCCGCACTCCATGTCTGCTCAGTCGAAGCGGATGAACTAGCTCAGCTTCACGCACAAAGCGTTGATCCCGCACGCCCGCTTCACGACCAGCCATCAATCACTCGCTTGTTGCACCGATATGGACATGGCCTTGCTTTGCATCACTACCATACCCCGTACTTGTGTATTGCATTCACGCCTGTCCACTCGGCTACCGTGCGCATCGCACCCAGCGCTGTCCCCTTTGCGCCAGACGCAAAGCCAGCGTGCACACTCGTCTCATCAGCACGCATGCCACAGATGGTGTATGAGCCATTCCAAGCTCGCAGTGCTGACTGTGACCAAGCACGGCCTTTAGCCTTCATTGCTCACATTAAGCCGGCGTTGCTGGTTCCGCACCGCGTCGCGCGCCACGTGTATCTGGCACTCGGCCTCGCTCGCCACCACTTGTCGACATCCAAGCCGCGCCGCCCCATTCATGGCTATGTCGCCCAGCTTGTTAGGACGAGCCACCGGTTCTGTGCATCACTTCGCGATGAGGAATGCCGCAGCATCACATCACTACCATTCCAGAGTCTCGCGCATTTGTATGCTGCGCTGGAAATCCTGCAGGAGCATGCACATTGGGCTGCCCTGTTGGCCAGCGCACAAGACGACCCTTCAGGAGAAAGCGGGTTAGTAACCACTCTTCAGCTCGAGTCTGACACCGAGCCGAGTAGCTCGTGGCTTCGACTTAGTACCCTCGTGAGCGAGCAGGACATGGTTATTAATGCCCAGCTGCGTCATCGTAAGGGTTGGCAGCTTCAAGCACAGGCCGTGAGCCTGAAGCAGCGCATTTCCACGAACCTCCCCGACGACAAAGCGCACACTTTTGCCGAGTCTCTAAACATGTGCGCACAACTGGGAGGCCTTGTTAATGATCTGCTGGCGTGGACACGCACACTACAGTAGACATGTGGATCCGTTCTTTCGAACGCCTAGAGGGGTGATGCAAATGACCTCGCTCCGTAAGTACATATGGCAATAGACTACATGCATAACGAAGTTCCGAGAGTGGCCAAAAGATTACATAAAGTCGCGAAGATGAACGAGTCCCATTAGCCATCGAGCTTGGCGGGGAAAGCACCATTTTCGCGCTGCTCGTCCCACTTCTCCAGCTGCATCCGTGTTAGTCACTGCACGACCATATTCAATGACACCCAGAGACCCAAATCCATAGAGAGGAGGAGGGCGAGGGGCGCTGAATCACGTACCCATTCATTTGGGCAGAGCGAGTGGAACGTCGAGAAGAACTGCTTGCAGGGCTCAAAGTCCTCGCCCTTCGTGTTTACGCAGCGGTAGTAGTCCACATAACTTCACATGTATTAGCGCTACTCCGACCACCTTCACACATACCTTTGCCAGCTGCATCAGAGTCACGCACATCATCACGGTGCGCCATGCGTTAGCATATACAAAAGAAACGCTTAGAGCGGCATTTCGGCAGCCGCAACGTACCAGTGGCGGGTTTGGTTCTGTTTGATGTGTGAGAATACAATCTTCCACAAACATGGACTACACGTACCTGGTTAGGGAACCGCGAATCGAACACGGCGGTCTTCAGGTCCAGCTGCTGTGGCATGCTTGCAAATTTCGTCAACGGTAGAGGGTTGACAACACACCTTGTCTTTGCACGACCGGTTGTGCCCGCCCATCGGCCCCTACCGCTCGCAATCGGCCGAGATAACCTCCACTTTTTGACGCGACGAGATCGACGCGCATATCGGCCACACACCCCACACTCAAAGGATGGGCGCAAGTGGGACTTGCGAACAGAACAAACGTGTACAAGCGCTAGAAGAAAAGACTGGTCGCCTGCATCCATCAATTGAAGGGTGATGGAGGCCCTCAAGGCGCACATATCTGCACAGAAACGCAAGGTCTCTGCTGACGCAGAGAGCGGCTCAAAGTACATGCGTCGTGGAAGTCGAGAAAAACTCGAATTCGAAAGGGAATCTTCACAAAACAAAGTATGTGTCAGCTTGCCTCGTGTGTAATGGAGTAAAGCGCAAACTGACCAGCCTACGCAGCAAGATCAAACCGCAGAAAATGATATTCAACGTACGCTAGCCACCTCGAATCAAGTTGGAAATGAACGTATACACACGCAAGGTACAGAGGAGATGCAGGAACGGTTCCACATTTCTGACGACGACGCAATCCAGCGACTACGTCAAAAAGGTGAGCCGATTCATTTATTTGGAGAGACAAGCAGGGAGCGACGTATGCGTCTTCGATCCTTAGAGCTAAGTGAAGAGCATGGAATGCGGGTGATGCAAGGCCACAACGACAGCAGGAGATTCATGCGCTCGACGGAAAAGGAACTTTTGATGGAACAGGTGGAAAGACGATCATCACCGCACCTGGCAAGCAAGAGCACGTCAATAAACGAGGCTAGGACCGAGCAAGATGCTCCAAGTACCGCCTCGTCGTCATCCGTGCCTGGTCGAGTGCCTGCCCGAATGCGTGAAGGAGTAGGTATGCACACGGTGATGGACCTCAAGCTGATGTGGACAAATCCAGCACGTGTATATCCTATTCTTTACTACACAATAAAGGGTTTACTCGCCGATTGGGAGTTGGCCTTAGCGAAAAGACCGGAGGACGTGCGGCACAGCGCGCAAGGACGTCAACTTAGTGCAATGCAAATGCAGACGGCCGAATATATCAAGCCGTTGTTGAAAGCACTGCGGCGACGCTCCCTGGAGCCTGATGTCCTTTTGCGCATTGCCGAAATTGTACATTATATGCAGCAGCGCGAGTACCGCAAAGCCAATGATTCGTACTTGCAGCTATCTATTGGCAACGCGCCTTGGCCCATTGGAATTACCATGGCTGGGTAAGTCGGAACTTCGGGAGAGTGCATGGAAGCGTTGGTGAAAAAAGTGCGCTAATACATTAGGATTCATGAGCGATCAGCGGATGAAAAATTGCAGACATCAAAGGTTGCTCACGGTATGTATTAAAAAGAAATATATCATCGGACTGGATCAAAAGCGTAGAAACTGGTCGCACAGAACTTTGGTCAGACGTGAGACTAACACATCGCCAGTGCTCAATGATGAAGTGAGTCGCAAGTACATTCAAAGTCTAAAACGTCTCATGACATTCGCGCAGTCACATGTACGTTAAGATTTCCAAATGGCTTTTGATACTAACCAGCAGTATCCCCCCGACGATCTGAGCAAACTCATGGGGTAGCCCAGCCCTCAATAGATATTGCGTTCAGTACATCTGGAACTCCTTGCCCCTTCGATAACGAACATGTCTGGTATTTCTTCACATCAACGTGCAGCACTTATTTTTAGGTGTCATACGAGATGCAGATTGTGAGTGCTCTAGCGTAGACAATAGTGGGTCAGGATGATTCTCACAATATTGAATAAGTCTTCCCATTCAAGCGCATCAGCATTACGTCACTCGCCACAGATATATGCATGTTCGACATACCGTCGGCTTGCTTCAGACGTGCTCTCGGTATTTCTAGACAGCTTTGCCTTCAGCAAGGCATTTTCCTCTTGCAAGGACATTAACTTCTGCTCGAGCCGTGCTGGAGATTCCTGTGCCACCATGATGAAGAGCGACGCTAGACACCCTGGAAATAGTGGGGCTAATTTCCCTCCACGTTGAAACGCGGTAGTGATTTGAAGTGTGCGCACGTGATACATCGGGAAGCCCACATCCAGACCCTTGGACATGTCCTGCCAGAACAGCATCTCTCCAATCGATACTGTGTACTCGCTGCTGCCTCAAAGACATATTGTGACAACCTAGTTGAACAGTGTCTTTTAAGCATAGGGGCTAGCGGAAGTTCAGGCATGTATTTCTGCCCGTGCAGCGAGTAAACTTTCACACAAAGAGAGCACTACTTTCGACACTTGCGCGTCTTTCACAGAACGCAGCGCGAACGCGATGCAGAACAACACCAATCCAAGCGCCATTGAGCGAGCAAGCCCTGCACGTCAAAGTACAGCAGAGAGTTCAACCTCAAAGTGGTCTTCCTCCGCAGTATTTTCACAGTTTTCAAGCGAAGCATCTCGCTCATATGACTCGAGCGAGCATGCGTCTTCGGGCGGATATCGGTCGTCTGATGGCTCAAGCCACTCAAGTCCTGCATTTTCCACCGGCATGCGCGCGCAAAAACTTACAGATGTGAAAAAAGAGCTCCCTGGCCGATTCTACGACGCAGATCCGGAAGACCTTTTCACACTCATATGTACGTACGCCTCCCAACCAGCATCCAATGCTCATGCCAGCGGACATGCTTGTTCAACTCATGACTCATAATGACACCATTCCATTGCATCCTTCTGATCTGACGCGCTTTCACTCCCGTGCGGCGCCGGGTATTAGCATCGATGCTTACTTGCGACGCATGGCAAAGTACACCACTCTCGACAAGCCTTGTATGTTAATTATCTTGATCTACATTGATCGCGTCTGTGAAAGGATGAGTGGTTTCACGATCTGCAGTTTGACTGTACATCGCTTCCTATGTGCTGCTGTCGTGTGCGCGAACAAGGCTTTGTGTGACTCTTTTAGTACGAACAGTACGTTACCCACCATGGTTTGCGTCAACTCACCCCATCAGCCCATTACGCTCGGGTCGGGGGCATTTCTTTGGTCGAAATGAACCTACTTGAGAAGGAATTCCTCAACGTCATCAATTGGCGCTTAATGGTATGTGGTGGATCTTGTTTGGCGATCGAAATGGATTGTCAAGTTCAGCTTGCTAATGTTGACACAGGTCACTGCTCCTGTCATGCAGCATTACTATGCATCCTTGGTGCAAATGCACCCAAACTACGTCCTGGGACCTACAACAGGCCCTCTCCCCAATGCTTTTCCTGCGATGCCTTCAAGTCATAGCTAGATAGCTGAATACTACGGTTTGTACAATAGTCATGACATCTCTGGCGACACCTGATAAGCCATCTGACTTCCTCCAAGTCATGCACAGACCACGTGGTATTTACGCGGACAAATTCGGTAACCAGTAGGTCTAGCCAATATTCGAGACTTGCGTGCAAATTCCGCCCCCCCCCTTGAAAAGTCGACCGAGAATTTCAAAGCCTATGGCGGTAGCAACAAGTTTGTCAATAGTCACGTAAAACGGACTTGGACATAATCGCAAACATATATTTACGAGCGAACTCGCAGGAAAGTGACCAAGCTCGTATCATAGCTTTTGGCACAAGGACTGTAACTGTGCTTCAATCTTAGCTTAGATTGGAGCATAGATACATTCCATCAGCTCAAAAGCCACTCAGTGCATTCTTCATGCGCATCAAGAACGAACCGATTGCTGATGACTTGACCATGGACAGGCTGGGAGCGAGGATGGTTGCCCTCGCCAAGCTCACGAATGTGACATCGACACCCTACGAATGCCCCACGATTGAGTCGCAGCAAGCGTCAGAATCATGGCGTTCTTTATTGCCAACCGATGGCCCTAAGGATCCGCCTACCCAGAAGGGCATGTCGACGCTATCCATACCGACACAAAGAGAATATGATCCTGAGAGTTGGCGCAGTTTGATCGCTGGACATGTCGAGACAAGTGAACCACAGAATATCTTCCTCGACCCGAACGATATCACAGGTCACTCTGAATCCTCACACATTGATGACAACGAAGAAATATCGCCTGTGTTCGGACGCCGCGCTGATTTATTTGTTCGCCGCCCCTCGCCGTCGTTGTCCGTGCATGCACCATTGGACAAGTTGCGGTCACGACAATCAGTCACGGATCCAGGACCATTTTCCTCGTCGCCTAAGCATTTTGACATGACTGATTATGCCTCGCATGCGAACGATAAATTGCAGCGACACTCGACAGACGCCTCTTTCGATGGCATAGAAACATTGGAGGGTGCGCGAGCTGATGTCAATGCCGAACTCTCTCTTTCCACAACATCCTGTGATTTTGGCAATGATCGAGAGAGCTGGCCAACCAGCTCCCGACAGGGTGCACATTTGTCTGGGAGTAGCCAATGGCCTCCTATGGCTACTCCGAGACCAGTGTCGGCACGAGTGGTGAGCGAATTGGACCGGAGTTTTTCAGATCCGATGGACATGCTGTCCAAAGAGAATCTACCCAATATCTCTACAGGCGCACCCACCTCAGCGGTCCAAATCCACAAACCCAGCCTTTCACAAATCGATACGACGCGCCCATCATCTCCTCAAACTAAAGAGTCCACAAGTCACACGTTAGGGAAAAGCCATGATGACCGCATCACCGTATCTACTTCCCACGACGCCTATACCGTTGTAAATGTATATGCCTGGATTCAGCCTTGATGGACTCACACTCACGACGAAGGGTCATCATCGCCGCACTCTTCATGTCATGGCAAATAAATGGGGTTCTGATCGTTGGGAACATTTCGAAAGACGAATTATATTCGCAGCAGATCGCGGACATGTCTCGAATTCGTGCACGATTCGAAAACGAGCGATTAATCGTCCAAGCGCCTCGCAGGAAGCTCGTAACTTTCCAGCATGATTTACATGTCCCAGCGGCAGGACCCCTAAGCTCGGGATTAATGATGGTGTCAGCATTTGAGAATCGACGCCACAACGTGAGGAGTGCCCAATTCTGATGCCTATGATCGCACAAACTAATCTGTTGTATATATTTGGATATGATCCATTCTTTCATACCAGCCCCAACATGTATTTCTAAACCATTAATAGACACGTTGTCGCCAATCCATATCGGAAGAAGACATGCAGACGAGCTGCGAACAATTGGTCTGAATCTATTCGAATCCCTCGGGCGGCACAACGAGCAACGATAAACTAACATCACTCGTCCTCAGGGGGCCCCCAACATGACAATGTTACAATGATTGGGGGGTAATGCGACTTGCATCATAAGCTATCTAGGCACTGTGGCCGTATGCAATCACGCGCTCATGGTCAGGGTTGTATGTCTTCTCCTGTGCACCTTGCTCAGGGTAACCAAAGACCATCTCACTCTGGATCTGGTACGAAGCAGGGAGCTTATATTGCTGCTTGAGCGCGTCACTCGTCAGGTTGCCGTAGTGTTGAAGGCTTGCACCATATCCAGCTGCTTCAAGGCCAGACCACACATAGATCTGTGCCATACCCGAAGAATGAAGTGACCATATAGGGAAGCTCGGAGCGTAAGTCGGGTACTGTTCTTGCTGAGCCTTGATCAGCTGCTGGTCCTCGAAGAAAAGAATCGTGCCGTATCCTTGACGGAAAGCTTCAAGTTTGGGGCGCATCGCCGCGAGACCCTCTTCACCTACGATAGAAACGAGTGCCCCCGGCACAAGCTCGCCCCAGTACTTGTCATGGTGAGCTCCAAGAAGAACCACACAGCGGCTCGACATCACATTGAACGACGACGGCGCTTCACGCACAAGTTCTTGGATGTACTTGATCAAAACATCATCTGGCAGAATGGTCTTCTTGGAGAGTGCATAGATGGTGCGACGGTTCTGGATGACCTGAAGGAATTCCTTGGTTGCCGTCGTGCTAGCCATGATCGATGATGGTTGTTAATTCGTCGATAGCGAATAGCCACTCGGACTTAGAATCGAAATTGAGTTGCCAAAATTTCAGCACGGGAATTTGGTCGGGCGCCACGTAAACCTGTGCTTGCATCATCATTCACAAATAGGTCCGTGCATAGCAAACCAGGCCAACGCTGATGACACACATGATTGGGCTAACGAATGAGCACGAAATTTCGACTTCGCTCAGTGTTTATTCAACATCTTGAAATGACGAGCGCAAAGGTTGTTGCGTATACAACCACATCGAAGTGACACATTGCTCGGAATGTCGACCGTCGTCACCATTCATACAGGTTCTTCGCACGCATATGTTCCCATATAGAAAAAAGTAATCAGGACACACCGCTAGAAAAACGCCTACACACTCTTAGTGGTCGTCCTCACTCGGCACTATACCCAAATACATAGTCATCGTTCATATTAAACAACATCGTCGATTCAAGAGTAAACTTATCTACTTGAAGACAACCACGCGCTCGTTATCCGGCAAGAATGTCTTGCTACCAGCTGGCTGCTCAGGGAAGCCAAACACCATTTCGCATTGGATCTCATACGACTCTGGCAAGTTGTACACCTTCTTGAGCGTCTCGCCTGTGAGGTTGCCATAGTGCTGCAAGTTCGCACCGTATCCTTCAGTTTCGAGGGCTGTCCATGTGTAAATTTGGGCCATGCCTGAGGAGTGGTGCGACCAGATAGGGAAGCTCGAGGCGTATTGAGGGAAAGCTTCCTGCTGGCCCTTAATAAGGTTGCTATCCTCGAAAAAGAGGATGGTACCGGCGCCAGCTGCAAAAGCCTCGAGTTTGCCCTTCGATGCCTCCATAGCCTCCCCACCTGCAACTTGGCGAAGCGCTGTAGGCACAATTTGTTTCCAATAGTTGTCATGCTGATTGCCCAAAAGCACGACGACACGGCTGCTCTGCACGTTGAATGACGAGGGCGCCTCACGGACCGCCTGCTGAATCAGCTGCACCACTTGTGCATCCGGAAGAATAGGCTTTTTTGAAAGAGCATAGATTGAACGACGGCTCTGGATCGCTTTAATGAAAGACTTGCAAATATTTGAAGAGGCCATGTTTGAAATTGGGAATTTGGTTGAAAGTTGAGTGCGTCTCCAGTAAAGTGAACCTGAGACTTGACACGGGACTTTGTTCTGGCACTTTTTCAAATCCGCACATGTCCTCCACATGGCCGCTTTTTACCCTACTAATCCTCCTAGAGACATACCAGCCACGACTACCCTTCAGTTGCGTCTTTTAGTAAAAATTGCCTAGGTATTTGGGCAGGCGTTTCGACGACATTCTATGATTTGTTCCAACTCTACACAAACCATTGACATGCTTGGTCGTTCGCGGGGTGACTGCTCCCACATGCGATTCAGTAGATCTACAATATCATCCCCAAAACGTCGTCGAATGCTTCCCGTAAATGGTCTTAGATTATTACCGTTAGTTGTGTGCAAATGGGATCATCAATTTCCTGCACATACCGTAGGTTTTTTTGGCGCACATTAAAGTAGATCTGGTGTTCGTTCATGCCCTGAAATGGATATCGTTTCTCGGGCTGATGCCACTGCAAAGTTTCCCAGAATGTCATGGCTGCACTCCATACGTCGGCCTTTTCATTGTATTGCGGCCTCGCTGACCAGAGCTCAACAGCTTGCCAATTGACAGTACCAACGAGTGAGCGTATCATTGCACGGGCTGAGCGTCTCACACGAGCCAGTCCAAAGTCACTGATCTTCGCAACACCATGTTCTGTAATGAGAACATTCGTTGACTTGCAGTCACGATGAACAATCATGGGTTTACGGGTATGGAGATACTCTAAACCACGGGAAATTTGCAGTAGAATGCCAAAGATCTCAACATCTGAAGGAGGAGACACATTGCGAATATAATCGAACAGATCGCCATTCTCACACAGCTCACTCACTATCGCACAAGGCACAGGGCCAGGACGAGGTGGAAGACTGATTCCAATGAATCGAACAATATTCTCATGTTGCAAGTCGCGTAAGAAAGTGAGTTCCTTGATGTCCATCTCCGTCAGTTCATCACGTAAATCACATATCGCGACCTTGATTACACGAGTACGCGACACATGATATAAGCCTTTGTACACATCTTTAAATGCGCCACTGCCGATTTTCTCCTGTTTCTCGAGTTTTTCCGGTAAAATCTCATGGTCGACCAAGTCCAAGCGTTCAAGATCCAAGCCAGGAAGCTCTTTTGATGTACTTTCGGGCATTTGCAATTTTTGGGGAGAGATTTCACATATAAGGTGATCTGCGAGCACGGCCTTCGTTGAGTCTGCCGGTACTGAAAGGCCACGCTCTTGGCACATGCGCATGAGCGAAGAGCGTCGGCGACGGAGAAGAATTGGCCGAGATCTAGATGGAATTTTTTTTTCCGGCTCATGTTCATGCAATTCAGATGTTCGTGACCCTGGTGTAGGGGGCTGTGTCGGGTTGTGTGTTGGATTTCTGTCAGAATCCGTTGAGGGGGGGCTTTTGCTCGGAACGGATGACAGTTCAGAGTCAGATTCATCGAGCCATATATAGTCGTTCTCAGCGCTGGCAAGCGCTTCGGTATTCTGCGAGTTATTAACGTTTCGCTGCACTTGACACGCATGAGATGTACGTATGGGTGATTCTGGGATTGATGAGAAACTTGGATAAGAAGGTATGCGCTCAAGTCGACGAAGACGACGAGAATGGGGTGAACGGGAAAAAACCGGGGCTGTACTTTGTTTTGGTACGCTTGGCTCGGGCTTAAAGGGGTGTGCATGGTGTACGGAAGAGCTCACTCTTTGAGGTAGAGGCTGAGCTCGAGTTCGGCGTCGCGGCAAATGTTTTCGCTGGGGGCTCCGCCGAATTCGAGCGCAATTTTTCTTACTAGGCGAGCCAGATACACGAAGACGTCGCCATGTAGCGAGGCTGTTGTTATGGCATCTCCTCGCCAACTTGGAAGGAGAATCTTCCTCAACACTAGAAATTGATGATGATGATGAGAATGATGAGTGCGAATAAGACGACACGGCATACCAGTTCGAGTCAGAGCTTGCCACACTTGATGGCACAGTGGGTTTATCATCCTTTAAAGTACCTTTTCGAGTCCGCTTCAGATTATTACGAACATTCGGCGTCACAGCTGGCGAAGAACTTTTATCCGTACCACGCATAGGCTGCGTCACCGAAGTAGGCATGGCATCTCTTCTTTGCGCGCTAGAAGAGACTGTTGGATAGACTGTTTGGTTGCCAGTGAAAGTGTTGCTCAGCGCAAATGTGGAGAAACCAATATTCACTTAAACGAACAAGCGACTCAGATATTTCTACGGACTGGTAAGGAAAGTTGGCCACGTGGTTATGTACAACAGACATTAAACCCTGTGACTTCGTATTCACCACTGTGAGAGTTGTTCAGCAGTGAGCGGTTCCGTTTCACGCTCATACTCGACTTCGACATGTGGATGACCTGGTGATAAGCACGTAAATATGAAACACTTACCTCGTTTGCCTCTCGAATTAGGGCGGCCGACAGATGGACGCTTCGGTTGTGGACGCTTGCCAGATTTCCTCTTCGGACCTTTTTCACTTGCATCTCCATCTTCTTCATCTTCTTCATCCTCGTCATCATCACCGCTTTCCGAATCATCAAACTGAAATGCGTTAAAAACTGACTATTACCACGTACCGAATCCATATCTTCCAGGTCATCTTCACTCTCATCTTCGTCGTCGGATATGAATTCTCGTTGTCCATATTCATCATCATCTTCGTTGATCGCGCGCATCTCCGCATCCATAGCGTCGATGTCCTCTTCAGCTTCTTCGTCACTGAGCTCCTCCTCGAGCTCCAACGCACTGCTTTCGGCATCAGGCACACGAGCTTGGGCATTCTCTAATACAGCATTCCACACATCTTCATTCACGTTAAGTGGGGCATCACCGTATGCACCACGCTTGAGACGCTCAAGCAACTCCCTTTCAATCGACTTCTCTAGCTTGGCCGCACGTAAAGCTTTTGTCTCACGAGTGGCTTCGCGCCGCTCTGTCTTTTTCTTGATACCTACAAGCTCTGGCTGTTCTTCTTCCTTCAGTTTGATTTTGCGCATTTTGATAAGGTACTGCGTGATCTTTGTGAGCCGTTGCTTTGCCTTGTGCACGATGAAGTTTGGCCAGTACACAAGCTCTTTGTCAATTTGCTCCAGAGCTGTGGAATATCGGTTTGACAAGCGAATACGCTCCCACTGTCGTCGAGGGGAATGTGCGCGCTCTGCTGTCTTGACGTACAAATATAGCACGCCTTCTCGCTCACGAACAGTGGCATATCTTGAGTTGGCCAGGGGGCATGACTGACGATTGCACAAGCCTGTTAGGTTGTATTCATTTCGGCAAAATGTTGAATGTGTCGATGAGCGTATCTTGTATGAGCAAAACTGATGACCGATGACTGACCATATGACGTCGTCTGCCTGCATTTTTCACTTGAAAAATTGTGTCAGAAACGCCGCAAAGAAAGAGACACGATCACAAATCCGCTTGCTTCCTCTGCACCTACAGCAATAAAAAACGTCGCTCCACTGTCAAATACCCAAACTTAGATCCCTCTGACTGGTGGAGGCCAACTTGAATAAGTCATGTACACACACAAATTAGGAACGATTTGTTGACGCCTACTAATCTACACACCGGCCAGGCCCACCACTAGACGCCAAGGAAGGCCAGGAAGATAAATATCGAGGAATTTGTGCATTTCGCGCCATTGCACGAGACCAGTATAGTCTGGCATTGAGTCAGATTGGGTTGCAGACTCGCTAGGAACCGTTTCAGTGGATCCAAAACGGGCAAAAGTATGGAGCTGTCGAGCCGCACGAACAAAATTGTCGATCTCTCGAGCGGCTAGATCAATCACGCGCACTGACTCGCTGCTACTTCCCTCCTTGGAAGCGTCTGTTACGGGACGATGCGGCGCTGCAGGCACTTGCCTGTCACTAGTGTATGGCACCAAGACATAGTCCGCTGGCTGCACAAATGCGCGTGTCAATGAGCCTAATAAAAATGAAATGATCACAAAAAGTATCAGAGTTGACAAGCGGAAGCGCCTTGCTTGTTGACGAACCGTGCGCTCTGATGCTTGCAATCCAGAGAGTGAAGATGATCCCAGTTGCTGTTGTTGGTGTTGGTGCTGTTGTTGTTCCTGCTGCTGTTGTTGTTGTTTTCGCTGTTGGCTATGCATCTTTGAAGTTTGGTCTGAACTTTTGGCGGACGTAGAAGAAGCATTCGACGTCGTTGTCTGGTTTTTTTGCTGGCCCGTAAAGAGAGAAACAAACCCGTCGTAGATTCGATTCCTGTACTGTGGACGGAAGATGCCAAAAAGAGAAGATGTGTTTGCCCCAGACTGCGGACTCGGTATTTCAGTGAGCTCATTGTATGATAGCGAGATATCCGCTTCCACTTTTGGCGCAGGCACTGCGTCAACTGGCTTGGTCGCGGGTGGTTGAGCAGTTATTGAGGCAACAGGCACGCTAAAAACACTCTGCCCAACATCATGAATACATCCTGAGCGAGAAACAATGGACTCATCTCTTCGAATATACTCGAGTTGGTCTTCATCAACGTCCAGGGCATCGCGTGCAGCTTCGTGTCCGTATATGATCTCCGCTACACGGCCATTGACAGTTACAGGAACGTGTGGAGAGGTCATTGGCGATACCGCAGTTGAGGATGAGGCTGGAGCTGGAGCTGCGGCGGCGGCGGCTGTAGAACTAGTCATGGCTGGCGTCCTCAGCGCCGGTGTAGATGATACGTCTTGACCATGCGAGCCTAGAGGCGAGATTACTAGACAAACAAGAGCAGATTTCATGCGCACATGTTCAGGCGCAGAAGAAGGAAGAGTGACTCGCACGCAGTGACGATGTGACCTCTCGTCAGGCGCATGCGTTGCAGCCTGCAGAGCACTTGGCGGGACATCAAATATTTGGACCTCAACAGGCAACGACTCGTTCGGAACCTTGTCTGGTCGGGTGGTTAAATCGCACGTGTCTGATGTTTCGCACCAAAGGATTTGAACAGCATAGCCCAGTGGATAATGCTGCAGCTCCACCTGGACATCGGCGATAGGCGTGGGCTCTTTGGAAGATGTGCGTTTGGGAAAGAACGCTGAAGACCGCGACGACAAACGCTGGGTAGAAGGGGATACGGGTCGGTGCGGAGTGGATGTTGCGGTGGCCGTTGCAGGCAGGCTTGAAACCGTAGATGGTGTTGTCACCGATGCAGCTGCCGTCGAGATGTCCGTACATTTGTTGTCTAAAGCCGGGGTATTTATTAATTGGTTCTTATCACCGGTGCCGGCAACGATGGAAGATGATGTGTTCCGGACATATAAGAGCACTTGCCATGTGCGTGAGGTACGGTCAAAGTCGCTCATAATGAGTGTCGATGCACGTCGACTACGTCGAAGTACCCAAACATGGTCCTGGTCATCTTGACGACCATCACCACAGACAAACAAGCATCGAGGTGGCGTGCGAACAGAAGGAAATGGACCGTAACTCTTGATACAACGCTCAAGTTGGAGAACAGCTTGCGCGAGTGACGCATTCCATAGTGTGTTGATCCCGCTCGGCACGCCACCGTAATCGATCGCCATAACATGAATACAGCGCGTACTGGGGATCGCATACTGTTCCATGCTGTAAGGATCCACGTTCTCAAAGATCCAGCCATCCAGAAGCACAGTGCCTGTCGGCAGCGACGCGGGGAGCAAAGCTTTCAAATCCCAGCGAGAAGCGTCACTTGATGCTGATGCATGAAAATACACGGGTTGGTGAGTCACGGTTGACGACGTGTCGATGGAGGTGGCATCATCACTGCGGCCGCCGCTACCGCTGCTGTGTGCTGACATGCTAGAGACGATGAACATGCGCGGAGAGAATGGAAAACTACCTTTCGATGTCCATAGCGACGTCGAGGCGCCACTTCCAAAGCTCTCGAGCAAACGGCTTGATGCCCAGTTCTCGTCCCAGGCACACCGGACGCTCGGATATGTTACGAGGGGCAGAAGTTCGTCAGCTGCGACGCCCTGTATGATCTTATCGGTCCTGTACACCATGACTTTCGCTGATACACTCTCGATCATTCGCCGATGAATGTACAAGCCGTGCTTCTCCGAAACAAATGACCAGTTCGCTTGTGGCCCAGCAGGGTTGGGATGTCGCTCAGAGTGGATGTGCCGAAGAAGTGTCAACGCCTGGAGAGCCGCATGCATGGCTGGGACTGTCAATTCTGGCCCCTCTTTGGTTTCAGCGATGGAATCCGTCGGAGCTTGGGACTGAGACTGTGATGGCGATTCTGATAATAGTTTCGACTGAGGCTGTGAACGAGATCGAGACTGAGAGGCTGAGCTGGAGGCAGACCGGGTCGTCTTCGACTTGATATCAGAGTTGCGCGCAGAACCTTCGCCAGCTTTGGGATCTAGAGCAATGCCATGTTCAGAGGCCTCTGGCTTGAATTCAGTATCCGGTGTCTCCACACCATCTGTATCGATTGGGACACGTTCCGGTATGTCTGAGGGCATATGACCTGCACGGGCACGCCGGCTAGCAAGAACGGAGTCAGCATCAGCACTTGTGTCGGCATCTGACATAGCATCCGCATGAGCAGCTGTGGCAGTGTCGTTGCTCAACGTTGCTGCCGCGCTCTTCGACTTGGGACTGAGGCCTTGGTACATCCAATCTAATGGTACACGACGCGGCTTGGATCGTTTTTTATGTGCCAGTGCATGCAGCTGCGCAGGATTGAGTCCCTCCGTATCGACGCGCACACGCATTCCATTCAGCAAGACGACGCCGCGCTCTGTGGACTGAGAAGGGCCCTTGCGGACGACGATTGAGACGGCTTCTCTCTGCGCATCATCAGCTAAGTGCTCAATCGTGAGCCAAAGGCCGCCACCACCAGCGAGTCGGTGGCGTCGGAGGCAAGAGACAGACGCCGGCGCCGGTGTCACTCTCACGTCTATGTTCGGCGACCAAACCTCCATATTGCACCACAACACACACTCTGTATGTGTCACGGGTTCAGCGGAGCCATCACGCGCAACTCCGTATTCCAAGTGATAGGTTGATGTGTCAGCATCGTATTCGAGCTTTTGCGCACGAGCATTCAGAAGACGCGTCGTGCAAGGTGGGGGGCCTTGGCGCAGCGCATAATCGCCGGCACCAGCCATGGCAGTGATCATCTGCGATGGGACACGTGTCTTCGAAAGCCATCCGCGTGGATCACTCTGTTCAATAAGCGTCACATGCACAGTGGTCGGTGACAAGGCTTCAATACTCCAGCCATACAAGTCCACGTGCATGCGGATCGTGCTAGAAGTTGGTGCAGGCAATGCCAAAGGCTCCACGAGATGCTCGTCAGCCGAGAAAGAAAATACATGGATGGACGAGGGTGACTTGTAAGATGTCTGCACGAGCGTCGCGTCTCGGGCCATAACAGGCCACGATGGCGCATAGCGGGTATGCCATACACTGCTTTGCCCACCCAAATCCTGCAAGAGGTCAGCACCTTGCATGCTAGGGCACCAAAGCTTCGCAAGAGATGGAGAAGAGAGTGTACTGAACAAGTCCCAAACAGAAAGGCCGACGAACGTGGCCTCGGCCCGGTACACGACGAGCGTCGGATCAATCGAGTCAAGTTGTGTCACGGTGACGCCGCGCGTATCACAGACGCGTTTCCACTTGGCTTCTGGTTCCTGTAGCAGAGATGTAAAATACACGTAGTTGCGCCGGACAGTGGCAGCCAGTGGCGGTAAGCTTGCACCATGCAAGGAGGTGTTCAAAGATAACACAGATGAACGATGACCTAGCTCGGATGCCGTACTGAGGCTTGGCGACTTGAGATCTGCCTGCGCGAGTTGCTCCAGGAATTTGTTCGGCATTATGACTGTATGACTAGAACCCGCCTCACTCGAGATTGCCCTCACTGCTGAACCATTGACAATCACGGTTGTCGAAGCAGCACCATCCTTGACGGAGATATTTGTTGTTTCTGATGTTTCCGAGTCTGCCTCAGATCCGACACTGCGCCTCAAAGTGTCATCGGATTTCTTCGATTCTAGCAATGTCCGAACCACGGCATTCGGATCTTCCAGCTCGGCATGACGAATACACAGCTCGTTCCATTTGTCATCCACGCGCTCAAGTGTGTATGTGAACTTTGCATGCACATTGCCGGTGGACTCGGCCTGGATATTTACGTCCCAGCTGTGTTGCGTCGATAGGCAGATCCGAATGCTCCGCGGTGTGGTTTCCCTGTGCGCGTCGGAGAAGAATTCGCTGTGCGGAGGCAGTTCGTCATCATCCATGACCGAATACTCTAAGCGCAACGCCGGCGTTGCGCGCAAAGATGTGATCTCGATACCTCGTCCATATCCAGCAACGTATGGGATCTGCGTACCGATCCTCTTGGCAGTCCGTACATATGCTGGGAGTAGCCGCGGAAATGAGGACGTCATTGCATTAGGCCGTACTCCTAGTACAGAGCCTCGCGCATCCACCGCCCAATACGCAGTAACTGCTATGCGGCCCAGGCTTACCTTCTGGGCAAATAGTGCTAGGATATGTACGTGCGCACGCACGTATGGCGGCGATGGCCGAAGATAAGAGGGTGCATCTGATGCACGAGGAACAGATGTCGCAACATGTAACACACGGACATGGTCATGTACGGTGTGTGTAAGCAGCACAGCATCGCGTGGGCTTGCGGGCCACCCTAGCTTGAAGCGCGTTTTGCACAGGCAAGTGTTGAGTCCCAGCGTCTCTAGTACTTCTGAGCTTTCGATCTGTGGAAACCATTCAGCCAAAAGTTCTTG
This sequence comes from Malassezia globosa CBS 7966, assembly GCF_000181695.2. Taxonomy (NCBI): domain Eukaryota; kingdom Fungi; phylum Basidiomycota; class Malasseziomycetes; order Malasseziales; family Malasseziaceae; genus Malassezia; species Malassezia globosa. Next base: position 30,555 of record NW_001849859.1, on the reverse strand, counting down.
GGATGATAGTAAAGCCAAGAGGGACCCTATGTCGGCGCCGGCGTGTGCATCGGCTCCCGCGCCATTTGCACCGGATTGTATGTCTGGATCAACATCGCTGTCTATGCCATTTGGGCCCGCCCATGTCGCACGAAATACATCGACACTTCTTATGCGCCGCCGTGCCACAGCAAGCTGGACACTCTCTGGCACATCTTCAGGCGCGGTCCCATCGCGGCCCGGCGAAACCTGCCGCCATTGCTTGGACGAGCTCTCATGGACGTGCAGTTCCTTGAGCAAGGCAAGCGCTGAATCCAAGGTGCTTTTCCATGTCTTATTCAGTCTGGAAATAAGTGTGTCCGTAGCATCGAAAACATACTGTGTTAAAGTGGCGCCATCCATCGCAGTGAGTGGCACAGCAACAATGCATGGACAAGCGTGACACAAATAAATTAGGCCGATTTTGTTTCAAGCCCCCGCGGAGGGATCCCCCAAATGCACCTGGATTTTGGGGACTTGGACTACTAGCGGCCGCGTCTCCGGAGAAGAAATTTTGACCAATTGGCTGGCTGACCGGTCCATACATAGCATGGGTACAAGACACTCGAACTATTGTCGCTGGGCAAAAAACGACATGGGAAATATATGAAGCAATATCATGTTAACTTCCACCCCTCACTCCAACAACTAGACCCTGTAACTCAGTTGGTTAGAGTGTGGAGCTAATACTTCGGTATAGTACACTCCAAAGTCGTCAGTTCGAGCCTGGCCAGGGTCAAGTACAATCCGCTCTCACGGCCCTGTAACTCAGTTGGTTAGAGTGTGGAGCTAATACTTCGGTATAGTACACTCCAAAGTCGTCAGTTCGAGCCTGGCCAGGGCCAGCGGGAAACATTTTTTATCTCGAGATATCGTTGTGTAGTGGGTGGTACGCCTTGTTCAATGGCATTCCATCGGAATGTCTTGTGTTTTTACCATTTTCGTGTTAAGTAATATTAGGCGCGTAAAGACTCTTGTTATATATATGTACTTTGTACAGAATGAACTGTGTGATCATACTACTATGAAGGATAGAAGCCATGCATAGGCATAAATGCAGCTGATTGTTGTTGACTTGGCCCAGGACCCGTCATTCCCATCATCATTCCACCGCCCGTCGGCATGCTGCTAATGGGTTGCATGTTCATCATATTTGATGGCATCCCTTGGGACATCATCATTCCACCACCGAACGGGGAAGGATCTACGATGCCGCCAGGTGCAAAACCTGTTGGTTGCGCGCGGAGAGCATCGTACCTGCTACTACTTTGCGGCGCAGAAGGAGGCTTGTTGTCACTGGCAAAAGCGCCTGTCCCAGTTTTCATTTGCTCAAACACATTTGCGGCACTGAACCGATCTTGTTGCTTTATTGGGCCGGTCGTGTCTTCTGTGGCTGCGCCTATCGTCGGCTGGGGCGGCTGCATCGAGGACGGTATTGGCGCAGTGCCAGTGGCACCAAACAGCATTGGCTGCGGCACGCCATACATCCCAGTCGGTTGCGAGCTCATGCTGAAAGGAGATGTCATTTGCGGCGCCATCATACCTGTAGGCTGCGATGCAAAACCGCCCGTGGGCACATAGTTCCCAGTACCTTGCAAAGGAATGAGCGGTTGCAGAAGACTTTGATTCACAGGTACAGGCGCGAACGGGGCCCGAGGCGCATTTGGATCAGGCGTACTTGGCGACGGGGCCGAAGCTGTTGTTGGTTTAGCGTTCGGTTTGAGACGTTCGAGCTGATCAAATAATGCTGAGTTCGGGTCGGCCGGACGTTCGTCTTTCTTAGCTGCCTTCTCGCGTTCCTCCGCCTCTTCACGCTCGCGGCGGCGAATGATTTCCACGGCCGCCGCAATTGTCTCGGGATCCACACCGGTCTGGGCTGGCTGCAAAGGTGCGGCTGAAGTGTCCTTTGTAGAAGCGATCGTTGCTGCATCAGACGACTGTTTGTCTTCAGATGCGCGAGGTGGGAGGGGTTGTGGCGACTGCTGGGAATCTGTATCCTTTGAGCGTGGCTGCCGTGGGGCTGCGCGGCGTTGAGCAGCGATTTCTTGCGCTTGCAAGCGACGAGCAAGTGCCTCATCTTCCCTGGCTTGCCTTGTTTGATCCTCTTCGGACACCGGCGCACCGCTCGAGGACCGCGCCGACATACTCTGGGACGTTGTCTTGTTTGCGTACTTTTGATGGATGTGGCGCCGCACCCGCAATATGTCGCCTTCTCGTAGTCCGAGCCTGCGCAAGGTATCGGGCTCGAGTTCCGTGAGCACAGACCTGTCCATGTGATCGCGCTCAAATGTATCGGCGTAGCGGGAACAGTAATTCATATCTACACCCGCCTCCAAGAAGAACTCGAACCAGTCAATATCGGGTCGGTACTGGTGCTGCAAAAGGCGCCGGGCTTCGCGTTCGCGTTCCCGCTCACGTTCGTGTGCCCGGTGATGCACATGCCGCTCGTGTCGCAGGGCGTCGTGGGGATCATGTCCACCACTTGCTCGTGCCGGCGGCGGACTCACAAGATCGCGTCCCGTGATCCCTTCGAGGAAGCGCAGGTCTGGGAGAGACATCTTGGCGAGCGGCACATCGATCAGCGCACCATTCCCTTTCAGCAGACGAACGCTTTCCCTGCGCACGCCAATCAGCTCAGCATCCACACGGAACTTGCCCGTTGCGTCGACCCATGTGCGCATGCGCCCGGCTGAGTGCGCAGGTGGCAGAGCTTGCAGTGGTGCTTGTGTCGCGCGGGGATCAGGCATACCTCGTTGATCGTGTGCACGATCACGTCGATCAACCGGCAGCCGGGGGGCTGAGCGCCGTGGGTCACGCATCGTGGAGTACTTTTCGTTCAGCGCACGCATGTCGGGTGTATTGTGTTCTTGAAGCAATTGGACATAGGCAGCAGGTACGACGCCAACTTGCCCACTCGCATTTTGCAGCTTCCACCACTCGTGGTTTTCACGCTCAACGAGCACCAGCTGGTCGTGTTCCGACACACTTAACTCGTCGTCGGCCTGCGCATCAAAGTCGTACAAAACCACAACCATTTCCTGTGCCGGTCTAGGAGAAGCAACGGCCGCGGATGACGAAACGCTGCCAGCTGTTGTCGCTGTCGGCATCCGCGACACAGAAGAGGATGGCTGATTCCGTGCTGAGGAGGCAGTTGATGACGACATAGCGAGTGACTTGGACTCGCCAATGCGAGCAGAAATCGCCTGATACGCCGTGCGTGAGCCAACATGAAAAGCCCAAGTATCGCCGTCTATGTTGGCTGCCGGGTCCAGCGTGACGAGCAAGTATTTGTTTTTCTCGAGCGTCGTGCTTTTGACGTGTCGAATGTCGACACGCGGCACAGCTGCGCCATCTGCATCTGTTGCAAAAAACATGCACGCGTTTCCCACGCCTAGTGTGCCTTTATTCTTACGCTTGCGCTTCTTGGGATCCACTTCTGTGACGGACCACATTTGGATCTCGTCCTTCGATGAGTCTGATGATGTCCATGAAGCTGGAACGGCACGAGGCGCCACGGTCGATGTTTGCCCATCTGTCTCGTCCATCTCATCATCGATGCCTGTGACTTGCGGCACAATCTCTGACGGAAGTGGTACACTTGCTGCTGGCGCGGGCGCAGACGCTGAAGCTGCAGTCACAGCCGGTGCAGACGGCGCAGATGGCGCAGAAGTGGGAAATGGTGGTGGGGGAGCGACCGTGCGAGTACGCTTGGGCTGCGACTCGCTAGTGGCGTTAGCAGGCGCCGCCGAAGCCGCCGTAGTAGTAGTAGTAGTAGTAGTAGTAGTAGTAGCAGCAGCAGCAGCCGACGGGCTAGATGTGGTTGTCGATGCTGGTAGACGTTCCGGTTCGGGCTCGAGTTCGGGCTCTGGTTCAGGCTTCGGCTCTGCCGCCGTCGACCCAGCATTCGGATCGACAGAGCTCGCGGTCAATGCTGCTGCTCCCTCATCTGCCTGGCCATCCCCTTGCATTTCCACATAGTTGGAGGGGATAAGACCAACCTCGGGTGTGCTTTGCTTACGAGCTAAAAGCCACTCCCCATCTCGCTCCAAAACATCTAGCACCTGACCTTCTGTGAAAGTGAGCTCATCATCTCCTTGTGCTTCATAGTCATATAAGGCGACAACGACCTGCTCTGGCGCACAAATTTCCACATAGTTCGCAGGCACAAGGCCTTGTCCTTGACGGTCGCCACTGCGTGGCCGGGCTTTGTACCATGCCTCATCTACTAGCTCATCCAAATACAGTTTGTCGCCTTCGGCTATCGTGAGTTCGTCATCGGCTTGCGCCGCGTAGTCATAAAGAGCTTCTGCAATACCGAGGCATCTCATGGCCTGGCGATGTCGGTGGGAAAGCCAACGCTCGGACGTGGAGGCAATTGGCGCTATCGCGGACGAACTGGACGTGGTCGGCGGCGCACGCCAATTGCTGCCTGTCTCCACTGACGGAGCAGCGAACAGTTACGCTTGTTCCACCGACGCCTGCTTCCACAAGCACGCACACACCCACACAGACACAAGTCGCACATGCAAGACGCGCACGCATATCACGTGACCATGTCATGTGGCTAGGGGCGGGAGGCGCCAAGCATGGAAAGGCGGGCGGGTGGGTTGCGAGTGGAACGAGGTGTCTCGTCGCGTCGCGGGTCGTGCGTGTGTGTGTGTTTCTTGGAAACGACGCGCGACGTGTCGAGGAGACACACACATTGAGTGAGTAACGACACGCAGGACACACACAAGACAAAGAGAACAAGCGAACAAGGTCTATTTTTGTCACAAACATCGACCTCGCGTATGGTACGTATAGTTGCAGATGCTCACGCGTCTCAGCACCCCATGCACATGCAGAATGGTGTACAAGGTATGATGCAGCGCGATATCTACGGCGGAATACCTCCTCGGTATCCGGTAAATAATGCGTCGCGTCGTCCAGCTCGTTCACAAGCTGAAGGGGCATTCCCTATGCCGTATCATTATGCGCCTACTCCTGGCTACATGCCGCATATGATGGAAATACCCCCGCAGCATGGTCCTCATGCACATCCCAACTCCATGTATGATGCTTCAGTGCAGCCTGTGCCCCACGATGTGCATGGAATGCCATCCTCAACGATGCCTCAGCCACTGCCACCGCCGCAGCCACCAACACCATACACTGCAGTACCCCCTTCTGCCCAGCCGCCGTCAGGGAGTGTTGCTGCTGCTGCGGCAGCGGCAGCTGCATCGGGAGCACCTCCGCCGGTCATGCATGCTCCCGTGCATATGCATTCTGTACCATCACAGTCTTCCATTCATACCCATCCTCATGCTCACGCTCATACCCATCCTCATGCTTATGCACAGCCCCAACCCCCTCCACCGCCACCACCACAGCCGGCTCTTTTGCCACAAGGCCAACCTGGGGCTGTGGCATTCGCGGCACGCCCTGCGCCTGTTGTGCCTACTAGCGGGCCCACACCGACCGTCTACCTAGCCACCTACTCGTCTGTGCCGGTGTATGAAATTACCGTGCGTGGCATTGCGCTCATGCGTCGTCGCTCGGATGGGTATTTGAATGCGACGCAAATCCTCAAGATTGCCGGCATTGAAAAGGCGCGGCGCACACGTATTCTCGAGAAGGAAATCCTCACAGGTGAGCACGACAAAGTGCAGGGCGGCTACGGCACGTTTCAAGGCACATGGATCCCTCTTCAACGTGCGCAAGAGCTTGCAATCAGCTACAATGTGTACCATTTGATCCGACCGCTGCTGGACTTTGATCCCACTGCATCTCGCGCTGTTACTGCACAGCAACAAGGTGCGAAACGCAAGGCCGAGAGCTCGGGAGCGGCTGCGCATACGACGGGAGCCGTGGCGGTAGGCGCAGGTGCAGGCGCTGGCGTTGGACCAGGGCTCGTTGCAGGAATGCCAGGCTCAGCGCCCAGCGTCGTTCCTGGCTCATCAGGCGGCAGCAGCAGCTCTTCCATCACGCCCATGCGGGCGCCGCATCAGCAACCCCGTTTCCTCACATTGCGCCCGCCACGCTCCAGCACACTGGGTGCCACTGCTGGTGGTCTTGTTCATACCCTTCCCCGGGACGATGATCTGCCCGCCATGCACGCTTCTGAGGGTGTGCCACCAGGCTCTCATCCCACGCAACGCACAGCTCTCGAGTCCTATGCTACACATGGATACACACCACAGGGCGTGCCGCTTCCGCCAGCCGAGAATGCTGCTTCGGCTGCAGGCGCTGGGTCAGAGCCGCTGCGATCGTCTGATGCAAATGCACACGTCCATGATCTCAATGTGCTCAGCGCGACACCATTGCACAGTGCTGCGCCTCCATCGACGTCGGTCGATGAGCCTGCGGAGGTGAAAGGGCCACGTTTTGCTGACAAGGCTGTGCCGCCACATCTGGGCGATGAGCGCGAGCGCCGTGCTCGCGAGGTACTGACGGGTCTTTTTGTGCATGAGTCGGTTCATGCAGGAGCTGCGTCGGCTTCGGCCACGTCCAAATCACCTGCTGCATCGACAGGTGCCACAGCGGCATCTTCGTCCGACGCTCCGCTAGATCAGCTGCATGCCCTGCTTCATGAGCTAGGCGTGGATCCATCTCGACGGCAGCATCGCTCGCCACTGAATCTGGTCATCGACGACCATGGCCATACAGCCTTGCACTGGGCTGCAGCGCTGTGCCGTCTCTCGCTCGTACGCATGCTGACTGCCCTGCCTCCTTCATGTGGCGGAGCCAACGTATTTGTGGGCAACTATGCAGGTGAGACAGCTCTCCATCGCTCTGTGCTCGTGACGAATGCCTACGAACTATCTCAGCTCCCTGAACTGCTCGATATCCTCGCCGCGAGTCTCGAGACACGCGACCACCGGAAGCGGACTGTGCTCCACCACATTGCGCTTGTCGCTGGACTCAAAGGACGTGCGGCGCCAGCGCGTTACTACTTGAGCTGTGTGCTTGATCGGATATCGAAGGATGCAAGCACCAAGGCCAGTTTGCTAGACGCGCAGGACGACGAAGGCGAGACAGCACTGAGTATTGCTGCGCGGCTCGGCAATACGAATATGATCAAAATGCTCTTGGACGCTGGCGCGCGTAAAGATCTGCCGAACTATCTGGGCATTACGCCATTGGACTGGGGCATTTCAAATGCGTCGCCTGATGGTGGCGTGTTGCAAGAACTGGGCTCCTACCGGCCCGCTGATGTGGTTCGCTCGCTTATGAAGCCATCGCCAGGTCCTGTCAAAAAGAGCCAGGATGTGCGTGAGAAACTCGTACAGACACTTGATGAGCTGCAAGTCATCTTCGATCGCGAAGTGAACGTGAAGCAGAATGCGATCGAGACCACTCAAACACACCTTCAAGCGGCGACGCGTGAACTGGCTGCGCGTCGCCGAGATATCCAAGCAGCACAGGCAGCCGTGACGGAGCGGGAAGAAGTGCGGCAGCGGTGTGAGAACCTTCAGCGAGCGCTCGCCTTATTCCCTGCCGCCGACCATCAGAGTGCTGGTCGTGACAATGACCAGAAGAACCAGGACAGTCAGGGTGACGGACATACTCTTGATTTGCAAGATCGCGTCCCACCGTCCGCTTGGTTCGATGCACCACTTGCAGAAGCCGATGCAGCACTCGCACAGGATGCGAGTGAGAGTGCGCAGGTCGCCGCCATCGTGCGACTGCGGTGGCTCCTTATGCATTGCGACGAGGCCATGAAAAGTTTGCGCGCCAATATACAAGAGCGACAAGATCAGGTTGCTGCCCAACAAGCACAATACCATCGAGTCGTCGCGTTGTGTGCGCAAGTGCCACCCGATAAGGTCGATGGGCTCTTGGATGAGCTCCTGGCAGCCGTTGAATCGATTGGCTCTGATGTCGATACGAGCTCTGTTGCAAGTTTTATGGACAAGGTTGGTCGTGCACAGTCTATGAACAAGGATGGTGCGGCGGCGTCTGGTATCGCTGTCGACACGCCACAAACGCCACCGCCCTTGTTGCCTCCGCAAACCATCATACCGCCAGCGCCTCAGAGCTCCTAAGCGACCGGGATTTGCTGTTGCCTACCCTGTGGAACAATGGATGCAGGCGATGAATGAGCTACGGCAGCGCAACGTTTGAGACGCATTTCTACAGTGTGAATAGCAACCCCAGAGATTGACGTGCGTACGAATTGAAGCAACGGACCCCAAGGGCTGTCAAGCGACGTAGGAGCCCAAGTCATGTTCGCGTATCTATAATAATCGTGACGTAAAAGAGACTATGATCAGTTCTTCTTGTGATTCCCGCAATGCATGCGCCCGTGTGCAGGGCTTTCTTTGTGGTAGCGCCAGGCCGCACTGCCTTCGTTTGTCTTTCGTTTGAAGCAAACTCCTCCTCCACGGACTGGAGCATTGCTTGTGGAGCAAGGCATGTGTGCCCTACGGCAAGGTCCAAGGTGCCTGTCATTTTTGTATCATGGTGTGGAGACTGCCAAGGAAGTAGTAATCATACTTCTCTCGTAAGGAGAGTAGGGGCGACCCACGATTGATTTGCCATTCTAGCATTGCATTTGCTACTTCTGAGCAACGCATCGGGTCATCACGCATCCAGAAAGCTCCTCCAATATTGCGCGTGCGCCTATGGAGGATGAGCTGCATGCATTCCGCGATGCATGGCGTCGCGATGTGGCAGCTCGGCTGCATAGCTCAGCGGCCCTAACTAAAGCAGCTGCGTCTCGTACGGACCAATTGTCACAGCCCCACGAGCAGCCTGAAGAACAAGACACGGACCTTCGAAAACATGACGAAGCTATTTTTCATGATCGATTCACATGGACGGACGGAAACCTACGAATACATGCAAATGCTCGACAAGATGCCCTGTCGTCCTTGCTTCACGCCCTCGCAGAGACACATCATAGCCAGGTCACAAGAACTCAAGGCACAAAATATTGAAGAACATACTGTATGGCCGGAGCATGTAGGGTCGAGTATCACGACCATGTACGCGGCTGATCCCGAGCAGGCACTCCCAGTGCAGCGCATGCCTGATGAAATCTGGCACTCTATTCTTTGGCATGTCTTGCTACCCCGGCCTGTCATGCAGGCATGGCCACCCATGCTGCCTGAGAACATGTCATTCGATCCTCCGCCTGAGCCATGGCGCCGCGCCACTGGTGCTGATTACATCTCCATTGAGCGTCTGGGCCGGGTGTGCTGGCGGCTTCGGCGATTAACGGCGCATCCGCGGTTGTGGCGTGCGATTGTGCAAGAGACATACATACCACCCTTACCCGAGCTTGATGCACGACTCGCATGCAGCTGGCGCGATGCATTCGTTCACGAGCCACGAGTGCGTATGAATGGCACCTACATTGCGACGTGTCAGTATATTCAGCAGGGCATGTCTGAAGAGAATGTTTGGGTGCATGTGCTACATGTGGTTGAATTCTTCCGCTACCTTCGCTTCTTCCCGAATGGGCGGTGTATAAGCTGGCTTACAACAGAACGGCCAGCTGATGTCGTACATCGCCTTGAGCCAGGTCTACGTGCTAAGGGGTGCGCTACAGGCCGTTGGCAATGCCTAAGTGAAGAGGGAGAAGCACCTGCCCGTCGGGGGGCCACGATCGTTATGCACGATCTGCATGACCCTACACTTCCGGGCTACACATTTCAAATGACATTGCATATGCGACCGTCCCCTGGCCGCTGGCACAGGCTTGATATGCTGGAGTATGCGTCGCTGAACCTACGCACAGGCGAGGTCTTGCCGATCCCACACAAGCATGCACGGCCATTTATATTCTCACGCGTCCTTGGCTATGGTGTTTGATGCATGAAAATCTAAAGCTTATATATATATATATATATATATATGAATATAAATATATATAGACAAATAGAAACAAATTGGGCATGAGTGAAAGAGGGACAAATCAGTGGACTCATGAATGAACAAAAAGGTAGATATACAGAGGACAGAGCTTGTCTGGCTGGGCTAGGTTGGGTCACAGCTGGCCCCTTACTATGCGTACAAAGCACAACGCTTCAGCAGTTCATGTGGCGTCAGTTCAGGAACAGCGGCAATAAGGGAGCGATCACGAAGAGCTGCATCCATGTCGTGCTGGACGAACCAGAGATCGTCCTGGTATTCTAGCATGTGGCACACAACGGCCTGCGCCAGAATTGCCTCGCCATGCGACGGCTCTGAATTGCGTGAGTAGAGTAGACTAGGCGCCATCACTGTTGCAAGATTATGCAAATCCATGCGGCTTCCAGCCTCATCGTCCACGTACGCAAACGTGGCAACCCAGCGGAGGAACACAAACAAGACTTCGAGCGTGTCGCGGTGTGCTCGAGGCAATAGCATGGCGATCAGCCCAACGAGGCGGTGCCTCTCTTTTGCAGAATCGATGGTTTGTGTCTGCAAAAACAGGCGATATAAGCGCGACGTCAGCAAAGGCTCAGGGAGCTCTCGAAGGAACTTTTTCAATAACGCGGCTAACTGAACTGGATGGTCATCCAGCATGTTAATTGCCTCGACTTCGCGGTCCAGTGCATCTGACAGTTCCTTGAGTCGCCGGACGCTCCCGTTCTTTCGGAAGATACCCTCAACAGATACGTCCATCTGCCGCATAGCCGACACAACATCGTCGACAAATGCCGGCACGCGCATCGGCGTCGGCGTAGCGCCCAGCACAGAATCTGCGCCATGCCGGTCGACTAGATAATCGAGCGACACACCAAACACGCCTTTCTTCCGCACGTCGCTACGCCGGCTGCTTCCACGGAATAGAATTTTGCCCCAGAATGTATTTTTGCGAGTCTCCACAAGGTCTAGGAGCTCGTCGGTATCAACAAGTTCCGCCAGTGCTGACTTTTGGAGGCGAAGAATTGCAACGCATTTTGATACTTGCATTTCCTCCGCCGAAAGCGAGCTAATGGGCCGGCGCACGTGCACACCCAACTGCTCGCGCTGTTCACGGTCCTGTTCAGCCTGCAAGATCATGGGAATGTCCGCCAGCGTTATTCCCTCATCATGTGTCAAGTCGATGTCAGTTCGCGACGGAATGGGTGTTCGTTCACGTTCACGAGAGCGCTCGCGAATGCGATCTCGTTCCCTAACTACCACCTCCTCGTGTGTAGGTACAATGGCCCGCTCACGCGTCAAGGGCGAGGGGTCTGCAGACGCCAAAACAGTAGTGGCAGTCCCAGCAACCTCAGCGGCGGCTGCGGATGTCCCAGAGTCGTCGGTTACGGTGGGCTCGTTGACGACTGTCGAAATCCGTGGAACACGTGCCTTGTTCGACATGTGACGGTTCAAGTACTGGTTTTCGAGCCGCTTGGTTTCTGGTGACTTGCGGTACGTGCTTGATTCGGCATCGGTCAGTTCGCCCACATCTGGCTCGTCCGAAGATGATGTATTGGCCGACGAGGGCACCTGCAAGCGCGCGCGTCGCTTTAGCAACGCATCCAGTCGATTCAGTGCCACGCACAACAGGAACGCATACTGTTCGAGGCGAGTTACAGGCAAAAAGTGGCCATTCGCATCGCTGGGCATGCATGTTGTACAAAACGTAGATGGGCGATCGTGTCGCCCCATGCTGTGCACGACAAAGTGTGTGATCGCTCCCGGCGCCGGGGTCGGTTCTATGTCTTCGTTGTCCTGCCGCACGGGGATTGTGCCATCGGGCTTGACCACAACTCGTTGGCAGTTTGTGCAGCGGATACAGCTCCAGTGCCAACGCATCGTAATACCCACTCGCAAGCACTCATCTTCGACAGTCTTGCCGCATGTTACGCACAGATCCGACGCACTCTCCGTGTCGTACGTCGGAATACATACCTGGGGCAAACTTGTGTAGCCATGTACCGTATCTGTGTCACCACCCTGGAGTGTCACAAGCTCATCCAGGCGGGCCAAGAATGACTCCAATGCCGTCGGCACGCCATGCTCTTGATCAAGGCGCAGTGCGCCTGTGAGTGAAATTCGGATTAGGATCTTGAGGTAGTGCGCGAGACCCGTCACAAGCGAGAGCAGCTCCTGCGTTATGTGCATGCGCTGTACGCCCATTTCCTGCGTGTGAGAGAGGAGCGAGAAAAAGTTAACAATTTTTTTGCATAGCATGCGTGCTTCACGCACATATTGAATCGTGCTTGCATGCGCCTTCTGGAAGTAGACCGCAAGCTCATCAATGGCAGAGAACAGCACTTCTACATGCAAAACGAAGCGCGCAGCAAATCGGACACCGCCCACATACTTACCATTGCTGACGTGTCTCAGCATGTCAGAGATGCAGCCGGCGGAAGACTCTTCAAACGACGAGAGCACACGCCAAATCGTAAATACACGTATCTCCATCGCTCGCTGCTTCTGCAAAACAGATGTGGGAGTTTCTTCATGTGTACGCCGCGTCTGGACAAGCTGTTCCTCCGAGCTGCTGGGCGTAAGCGTCAAGCCGCCTGGCATAGAGAGTGGGACCTCATCCGGCAACGTGTCTGATGGCGCTGGGCCTGCAGGCGCCAATTTGATTTTCCAATACCGGTGGATCATATAGCATTCCGGATGCCAATGCTCGTCAGCATTGTTCCGATTGATCTCGACAAACTGTTTAAGAATCGCTGTTTGGCAGCCCGTGCATTGAATTGCAAAGAGTGTGCTGTAGTGGAAATGGCAATACACCTGCCCCTCGTGCTCGTAGTAGCTGTCCTCGGGACCAAACGGCGTTGAGCACAATGAACACGTAAAATGATCGACATGATACTTGGAACCAAGCGCCGTGATATAGCTGCCACGCAGTGCACGCCCACATTTTGCACACAACAAGTCGAGGCGCCGAAAGTAATCCGTCTCACACAGTGGAAATTGCTCACCGCCCGCGGCCTTCACCATCTCCTCCGTTGCTGAAAAGAACTTTGACGCTACATTGCGACCACAGTCCGCACAAGTAAAACAGTCCAAGTGATACACGCCCGACAGTGCACGAACAAACTGCCCTGTGATGACCTCACTACATTTCACACACACTTGGTCCTTGCGCACGTGTCGCTCTCGTTCTTCTTCCATGCGAACACCAGGTCCCAACATGATCCCTGCAGCATTGAGTTCTGCTGCTTCAGTTGCATTCGGCACACTATTGCTCGTGGTCGGCGTCACTGTCGTGTTAGGCGTCGCTGGTGACGTTCCTGTTCGTCTCATCGAAGCATGCCTCTGCGATGACGTCGAGCGCCTATGCGGAGCCGCCGCACTCACCCCCTTGTCAGAATGCATCGCATTCTGCACACTAGGGGCATAGTCCACCATGCGACTTGGCGCCGCGCGGTGATCCATCGCCGACGTAAACGCTGCTCTTGTCGGTGTGTGGCGGTCGACGAAGTCCTCCTGATAGGCTTTGCAAGCCCGTCGTGTGTGTGTGTGTGTTGTCTGGTCCTGACCTACCAGGCACGCCTCCATGTTCGAAACAGACTCAAAACCCGTGCGACTCGTCCATGTCGGCGGACCCTCAAAATTATTGCACATGTGTCCCGTTGTAACACATAATTAGGCTGAACCCTGCAAAATATGTGGGTGCGTCGCACAGAGATTTTGAGGGGGCACTCTAAATTGGGTGCAAAGTGAAGCAAAAGGGAGGAGATATGCGAGGGAAACTCGCCTATGATTTAACCGTACTACATTTAATAGGTTGAGCCTTAACTGGAAGGAGGACGACGACGACGAAGACGACAACTACGACAACTACGACGATAACTGTATAGCTCTCTCTCTGTGAGTCTGGTGTTCCGCTCACCCTATTCCCCTCCCCTCACGCACATTTGCGCGCATAAATACATATATTCGACCTCATGTCCTCGGAGCGTGATTTCGAGCGTGATTACATGTCGCGACCCGCGCCAGAGAGCCGGAAATTTGCACCGCCCATGCGCTCGCTGAGTGCATCGAAAGAAGCCATGTTCGATGTGGACTCCGACGACATGGACGATGTCTTGTCAATGCCAGATCCACGCTACGTTCCATCCATAACAAACAGATCGCCAACCAAACCCAACAGGAAAACGAGCCAAAGTGCCTCAGAGTCTCGCACATCACTTGATCTACTCGGACAGAGCGTGCGGCAAATCAGCCAAAGTCTTCCGCCATCTTGGGATTCAGAGCAGCTGCCAGACTGGCTTCGGCGTGGTGCTGGCGTATTCGAGGGCACGGTAAATATGGCTAATAGCATTTTGGGCGCTGGTATCGTCGGCCTACCTTATTCCATGCGCGAGTCAGGCTTTGTCGCTGGTCTCGTTCTTCTCATTGGTATTGCTCTTTTGACAGACTGGACGATTCGTCTGATCGTACTGAATGCCAAACTCAGCGGCCCGTGCTACATATATCGATATTATGGGCCATTGCTTCGGCAAGCACGGGCGTATGGCCGTGTCGATCTTTCAGTTTGTGTTTGCATTTGGTGGCATGTGCGCATTTTGTGTTGTCGTTGGCGATACCATCCCTAATGTCATTTTGAGTATTTTTCCGTTTCTGCGCGGCTCTTTCCTCAGCAACCGCCGCGTCGTTATCTTTGTGTGTATCATGGCCATCAGCTATCCACTTTCGCTGTATCGGAATATCGAGAAACTCAGCAAGGCTAGTGCTGTTGCTCTGTTGTCGATGGTGTTTATTATTGTCGCTGTCATTGTGCGTGGGCCTGCTATGCCTTCGATCTTGAAAGGCGACCCCTCCCTTCGCGTATGTATATTTACTACAACAGCGTAGGCATTTGCCTGCACGATTTTTTTCTTTCCCGTTACTAACACGCTTGTTTGCGCTGCAGTTCTCCGTTGTTCACCCGTCGAACTTGATTCGTTCTGTCGCGGTGATTAGCTTTGCCTTCGTGTGCCACCACAACTCACTTCTAATTTACGGCAGTCTAAAGGAGCCTTCCATGGACAAATTTCGCATGGTAACACACTACTCGACGTTCATTTCTGCTATCGCAGCCATTGCTATGTCTATTGCTGGCTACTGGTCGTTCGAAGACAAGACACTCTCCAATATCCTGAACAATTTCCCGCGCACCGACACCGTTGTCAATGTGGCTCGTTTCTGCTTCGGCCTCAACATGTTTACGACACTCCCACTTGAGTGCTTCGTTTGCCGCGAAGTCCTCGAAACGTATTTTTTCCGCGGTGAATACGATCATCGCCGGCATCTCATCCTTACGACGAGTCTGGTAACGAGTGCTATGCTCATTTCTTTATTGACCTGTGATCTAGGTATCGTTCTTGAAATAACAGGCGGTTTGAGCGCAACTGCGCTAGCTTTCTTCTTTCCCAGTGTATGCTACTTGAAGCTCAGCCACGATGCCAAGCAAATTGATCGCTCTGCATTGTACTTTGCTGTACCTAGCCAGGAAGAGGAACAAGACACTGTGGAAGAAGGTCCAGAGCGTGTCATGGCCGAGAACATTGCCTTGCCACTTCGTCCTGGCGCCAATGCAGCAATGCGCCAGCCTCAACAGGCTTTCAAGTGGTGGGAGTCCACCAAACTTCTCAGTGTGGCGTGTGCCTTCTTTGGCGCACTTGTACTTGTGGTATCAGGTATGTGCGCATCTCCATATTCCTTTGTCTCCACAAAGCACTTACTAACACCTTTCTTTCACAGTTGGTACCGCCATCAGCGATGCCTGGAGCGGACGCGCTGGCGCCGTACATCAGTGCAATTGACCAAGACCGTAGTATTGATACGCCTCCACTTGAACACGCACTCCTAGGCTCACGTGGTTTCAGGCCATTCTCCGTTTGGCGCCTTTCTTTCGTCCCACCTCCATCACCCCTGCAAACGCGGGCTGGCTGTGCGCGAATACAATGTAAATCACGTGACACATGCACACGCGGTGCGCGACGCGCGTCCTCGCGTCGTACGAGGTAATGCGAGGACGCGCGGCGTGTTCGTGTTAGTGACTTGGACTCGCTTTTGACGCGTCAGGGCGAAGCGAGTGTGTGCGAAACTGCTTTTCACTCCTATTGCCACCGTTCGTGTGGGAGTCACGACCCTCACACTATGATATCGAACGATGCATTTCTTCACAAGCAAGGACCTTTGGCGCGTGTATGGATTGCAGCACACTGGGAGCGCAAACTGAGCAAGTCTCAGTTCCTTCAGACACCTATTCCATCGAATGTCGACATGATCGTTGAGGAGGATGAGGGCCATGTTGCTCTTCGTCTCAGTGGCCAGCTGCTCTTGGGGTTTGCTCGGATCTATTCACGCAAGGCTAAGTATCTTCAAGATGACTGTTCAGATGCGCTTTTGCGCATCAAGGTGGCGTTCCGGGGCACCGCCGTCATTGACCTTTCCCATGAACAACTACACGTCTCACGCACTGCACTCACTCTTCCTGACGTGTATTCACCGATTGATCTGCTCATGCCAGAGCCATCTCTAAGTGACTGGGGCATCACAACTGTACCCTCGGCGAAATCCTCACTCCCATCCCGCCACATTGCACGTCACTCTGACATCACTCTCCCCGATACTCAATTCACTGTGCCTGAAGATAATGACATGCCCATACATACAGATGAAGCGCAGCTGGAAACTTCTTTGCATGAATTCGATTTGGGCCTCGTTGATACAAATACGAACAACGGTGCTCAATTCTTTACTGCACCTCCAACGAAGCGAACACGGCGCGAACCGCGGCGTGATACAACACGGCACACTTTACCGGATGCGGACTTCGACGACTCGTTTGCGAGTGTGGGTGTAGCACGTCGTGCACCACAAAATGAGGGATCTCTTGTTTCTGAGGCGGAGGCAGCTGCTTCCCGTCATGTACACGAACTTGTGGGTGACTTGGATTTGAGCGCCTCAGACATGCCTTTGGATCCGCTTTCTCACATATCACCAGTGCCTTTAACGAACGAAACCTTTGATGATGGCGGTGTTGGTATAAACCCAATTTCTGCTGCAGATATTAGCACCGACTCGATTGGATTTGACGTGTCAGAACTACCAGTGGAGCCGCCAGCGGCAGCGACGCCACCACCAGCACGGCAACGATGGGATCATTTGCCATCGGCTCCTGCGCTCCCGACACCACCGCTTCTTCCCCGCCCACGTGCATCAAGTACGACACCTGCTCGTCATCTAACGCTTGATGACGTGGCGCATGCTCACCTCACGCCGCATACTGCAGCAAAGCTTCGCACGGCGGCAGAGCATCGTGCGTTGGGTGCACCATCAACGAAAGCTCCACGCAAACGGCCTATCCAGGACGACGTAACTGAGCTGTTTCCCGCACGCGCGCGTTCCTTGCAAGCACGCGCTGCCTCTGTGGCGAAAACGATGAACAAACAACCGCATGAGCAACATTGCCTTCCCGACTCACGGATTCAACTAGCCATTCTTGCTTCACATGCACGCGGTGCCAAG
The DNA here is from genome assembly GCF_000181695.2 of Malassezia globosa CBS 7966. NCBI lineage: Eukaryota > Fungi > Basidiomycota > Malasseziomycetes > Malasseziales > Malasseziaceae > Malassezia > Malassezia globosa. The sequence goes on along the minus strand of NW_001849859.1, from coordinate 13,161 downwards.
CCCGCCTTGCCTCGTAGTCTTGGCATGTCATGGGGTGCTGTGCTCCAAGGCCCTTTGATCGATACCATCATGCCTCTGACATGGGATACAAGGCGCGCTTGGCTCGCGACACAGACGGCCGAACGAGAGAATGACATGCAACATTGGCTTCGAGCTATCCATGAGCAAGCATGCGAGTTGAGTGCTGACGATGAATTTCCTATGGAAGTCGGTCGACGTGCGCCTGAACTCCCGGCCTGGCTCGCTCATGAGGCGGAACCTCATCACCAGCCGGATTTCATGGACATCGATTCTAGTATGGACTTGGGCACCGGTAGGCAAGACATGTCCAAACGTAACGGCATGGATGGTTTCGACATTTCTGACGTTACCGATGCGCCCCTCGATACAGAAATGCCACCAGCGCCTGACCTACCTGATCTTCCTCCTATCGACGAGCCACAAGAACCAACAAATCTGTCATCGCCAACTTCGATGCGACAGGCTGACGACCATTATATGTCGTCTCCTGTCCCTTTGCGTCGATCATCTCGACACCAGCACCGTAAGGCTGTCAACAGCGATGAAGCCAATACCCGACTTCCACCTCTCTCGCGCATGTCAACTCCAGACTTGGACGATACGGATGAAGTAGAGGTCAATGTGCCGACGACGAATCCCATTGCTGCATTCGACATGCGGGTGCGGGAGACATCAGTGGATGGCTACAATATTCGGACGAAACGAGCGGCACATGTGCTTCGTACGACGATGGATGGCGACTCGCATGTATCGTTCGATGCTCTTGCTTCGAAAGGGTCGCGGCGTGCGGCCGCCGGCTTCTTTTTCGAAATGCTTGTTCTCGGCACGCATAACTGTGTGCGCTTAGAACAAGATACGCCATACGGCAACATGGACATCCACGCGAAGGAGGCATTGTGGGGTATGTAAAAAAATTACGCACACATCTATATATATATATTTATATGTTTATTATGTATAGGCACTTGGAGAGTTGAACGCAGTGACCAAATCTCTCGCCCTTTTATAGTACATAGATTATGTAGTTCCCTGCTCAGCAGAAAAAGCAAGTATAGTGCTTCCAAATGGAATGATCCATTGCCATGTATTGCCGACACGAAACATCCGGTCGATGCGTGTCGTGAGCAAAGGCAGACGAGACGGTGGGTGCAGACCTTGTACAACGGAATTGCGCACGGCTGTACGTATCAGGGACTCAATGTCGATGGGAATCCGCTCAACCTGGAAAAAATTACCGCTCGTTGAGGAACTTGCTGTCAATGCCGACACGGTGGTCGATTCTGGTGAAGATGCCGACTTGAAGGCTGGGTTGGATGTAGAGGCTAAAGCTGTAACTGCAGCTGTCGTGCTTGGAGTGACATGTTGCACCAACGATGAAGGAATGCGGGCCCGCCAAATTTCCCAGCGAGAACTTGCTTCACCTGCACGACATATGCCTAACAGCCACTCAACTCTAGGCATGGGAACAATATCGACCGAGCCACGTGGATTCGGAATACTGTCGAGAGGTTGAAGCGGTAGACGTCGTGTATCAAGCCACTCAATAAGCCAAACGCGGTTGGATGTCTGTACGAGTAATAGCGTTGTGCCTGGCATGATTTGCATAGCTCGCACAGGCCCATCAAAAGGCATGTCTAACGCAAGATCCATGTCAATTGATGAGCTCCCTTTATCCAGTAGTTTCCATACGTGCAAGATTCCCTTTTCATCACCCGCGGCAAGATTGTGCCTATGTGCAGGAGATGCCAAGCAAGAAGATGAAGACGATGAAGTGGCTGTTGGTGCTGTTACCGTTTTAGGAGTCGCGCTAGTGGCGGATGGCGACAAAATCCCAGGATTCCGTGGTGGTGTAGGACGTATAGAAAGATCTTGCCGGTTCTGTCCATTAGAACATTGAGGAACAAGCACAGCACAGCGGATCGGCACGTTGGCAGGATTTTGGACCGTGTACATTTGGACGACGCGCAAGTCTTTTGACACATGATATATGGCAAGATGCCCACGCGACGACGAGGCGCCTATCCAAGTCCCTGGCTCATTCGTCGATAGAGACGCGGCTGTCCATGAGGGGGCGAGCTCGTTCTGCGATTCAACCAGAACGCGTGCACGACTCATGGAATCGCCTAGCATTGAGGGCCACGCATACATCGAGCCGTCACCATGGAGTGACAAGATGGACTCAGCGCAGAATACAAGTTTCTGGACCGAATGAAGACTGTCGCGCATGCCATTAGCATCCACACTATCCGCAGAAGCGTCGCTTAGCGTGACGGAAACATCAGTGAAAGTTTGGCCATCCAAATCCCACAGCGAGATGCGGCCGGACACTTGTCCAATCGCAATCCGGCCAGCTTCGGTGGCAAGTGCTGTGATTTGGGATGCATCCGCCATCAGCCTGTGTTTGGCACGCACAATCGGCAGCACATGAAGCGACGTGCGTGAACGATAGTCAATGCGTAGGGTATGATGCGTGTCAGCGCTGACAACCAGGTCTTCGGTGGCGGCTGTCACAAGAATTGGCGCGGGGTGAAGCTCGTCAGCATGTACACTCATGTGGATCGACATGGTATCTGATGGGGACGGGACCAAGTGGGCTCGAGCAAGCGACGCAGCTCAATGTTTTCGCTGTCGTGGTGTGCAGATGCCTCGAGTTTGTCTGAATGCAAGAGCAAATAGTTCAAAATCATCGACAGGATCACCATCGAGAGTGCGATCGGCGCAATGACAAACAGGAAGAACAGAAATACTGTCGTGCTGCGCCTGTCAAAAAATAGATGCTCGAGCCATGGCCCAGGCACATCCCCTGCCACTGATGCAGCATACCAATTGGGCCCCGTCGTCGTAACTAGAGTCCATGGCTCCAGCACCATCCGTACGAACGATTCGCCCGTCGGGTTTATTGCACGCCAGAAGGCGCCGTATGGGCTCTTGTCAAGTTCGGCATCCATAGGCATCTGCGAAATTGTGCGCTCATGCAACACGTGCTGGACTGCGTTGGACGACACGAGTTTAGGCCCATATGCGACGAGTGCAGCACATGCGGCCAATATAGTGATCGCTACACTGATACCTCGAGCCGTCCGGATGCGCCATAAGTGATATAGCAGAGAAAAAAAATGGGCCGCACCCGCGCGAGGGCCGTACAGGACCGGTTCATGCGGCAGATCAGGATGCGGCGTCACAGCCGTCGATGGGGCGCGAGTACCCTGCAGCAAGACTTCAGCCAGCTCCAAGCGTTGAATATCAATACTCAGCACGGTGATAAAGAACGTCATTTGCATGAAATAATCCACGACAAGTGCGCAAATTGTGAACAAGACAAACTGCGTTACAGCCTCTATCCGTAGGAGAGAGCTGAGTAGCAAAAGAAGCAGCACGTCCGTCGCTGTGGAGAGCGTAATGGGACCTGCTACTTGTGATAAGCCATACGCAACACGCGAATTTACTGTGAGCGAAAGTGGGGTGTTAGTGACGACTCGAATCATAAAAAGCATCGTCTCACTGCCAACAACAACGACGACAAACGGAAGGATGGGCCACGGCACAGCCGTTAGGTGGATACCCAGAAGTGCGCAAAGACTGCGGCTCATAATCAAGTCCATGACCAGCTGTGCACTACCAGTGAAGGCAATTCCGAAGCGCGAGTGAAGTCGGCGCATCTGGACAAGGCCGCGAAAAATGAATGTTAGAAGCAGCAAATACCCAGCAATCACAATTTTGTAGTCCAATGTTGGCCGCGCTCTGAGCGATTCTGGCTTGAACTGAAGAGTTGTTGAGCCTGCTGTAATGTTTTGAGGCATCAGAACGTGTGCTGGAACCACATGATCGACCGCGTCACGCACGACATCCGGCCACGCGTGCATGTTTGTCTCATGCAGGAAATACGTGAGTACCAAGTATTCTGCGCGGGAAAAGAGGGGTAGGAAGGGCCACCGCCCCGACAGAGTCGTTGAGTACAAAAGGGGAAGTGGGCTCTGCATCACAGTAGGCGCCACAGGGGGCGTTACTACAGCACGCACAGGACTCCCCGTATATGATTTGGCTGGATGTGGGTCGGCTAGCAAGACTTGCTCGTCTCGATGCCAGAACTCCAGAGGCGAGAGCACGAGACATTCATTCGTCTCATTCCGCCGTATGCAAGAGGGACCCGGAGTCTGAGAGTCTGATGTGAGGCGTTTGTCTAACTCATTTTGCAGCTGAAGAGCCATAAGTAGGAATTGTGGATGCAGCACACCGTATGGGGCACCGCCGCCGTGCCGTATAGCGTCTGAAGACAAAAGCACTTGAGCCACATGAACGACGGCAGGCATTTCACGCTGTTCATTGCTTACAACAGCAAGTGTGGGCGTCTCATCCCAAAGCAAGCGCAAGTCATGCACCGGGTAATCGTCGGAAAGAGCATGTGCCCGCACAGAGCCGGTGAGGTCTTGGAGAGATGCTTTTGCCATATCCCAAATGTTTGTCGGCGTCCAAGCGCCTGTCACACAGGGCGGCTCCATTCCAGGATGTATCCGATCACGCAACACACAAACAGGAGCATTCATGCTCGAGTCTGGGTCGTCAGATGTGGTCAACAAGTATATGACGACAGCCGGGTAGAACAACGACGCAATGACCAAGTTGCACAAAAGTACCATTCGCCGCTGGTGATGTGAGATCCAATTGCCATGCCATGCAAAAAACTCTGAAAATGAGAATTGCACGCGAGCATACACTCTTGTCAAGTGATCACGTACACGACCCCATGTACCTGCGCGCCATGGGACATGTGCTCGATGTTCTGACGCCACTGGCCCTGGTGCATTGTCACCAACTGGAAGCGACGCACTGTAGCGTTGTGTCCATTCATGAAGCTCGATGGATGCACGACTTGGGCCGTCATTGCGTCGTTTTAGACGTTTCAACATCTCTCACGACACATTCGTTCAGTCTCTTGAACCGTGAGCGGAGGGCTAGCAGGAAAAAAGAGAGATAATATGCGCGAAAATTGGAGCAGTGGCGAATGAAAAGTGCCTGTGTGGGGATTGGTTCGTTTGACGAACAATGAGCAAGCACGCCTAATAGCGAGCAGACCCCAACCACCGCGGCCCCCATCTCTTCCCCCAACATGGGCCAGCTGAGCCCGCCGCAGTGTACCCACACCCCACTAGGCACTGCTCGCACTCCACTGGGACTGCCTGTGCGGGGCTTGTCAGGTGCGCCGGCCGATATAATCACGTGATTCATCCACACCTTCACTGTGGCTTCCAGGCTGGTGCTAAGGGCGAGGGTGGGAGGGTGATTCGTGGATCGGGGGCCCGGATTGGAACCATATTACACAGTTTGTCTTAGCATGGTCGTCTCTGAATCGTCGAAGCCTCTCGCATTTGCCGTGGCATCTTGGCTTCATAGTCAGGAAGATGCACAACTGAAGAAGGCAGCAGACTCTGTGTGCGAAGCATGTGGCTTTGACACGTCCTCTTCAGCTGACAAGGATAAGTACGCTAAGAACTCGCCAGGTTTGCAGGCCATCTTTGATGTGTTTGTCAAGACGCAGCAGAAAATGAACAACACTAAGGATTCAGGAGCTGTGTCGGACTCTGGTGCGAATGTTGATACCAAACACGTGTCTGAGGAGGATTCGAGCAAGGCGGAGTCCTTGAAGAATGACGGCAACAAATACATGTCCGCCAAGGATTACGGAGCCGCTCTGGATTCGTATACAAAGGCCATTGAACTAAACCCATATTCGCCCGTATTTTATTCGAATCGCGCTGCTGCCTATAGCCAAATTGGCCAGCATGATGAGGCTATTGCTGATGCGAGGAAGGCTGCTGAAATCAATCCTACGTTTGGCAAGGCGTATAGTCGTTTGGGACATGCGCTGTTTGCTTCGGGGCAGTTTGCCGAGGCTGTCAAGGCTTATGAAAAGGGTGTCGAAGTGGACCCATCGAACAAGCTGATGAAGTCAGGCTTGGAGGCATCGAAGGCTAAGCTCTCGGACTCCAGCAGTGGGAACAAGGATGCGCTTGCGACGCAAGCGCCATCGAATGGCTCGAATGCGGATCCTCTCGCTGGTGCTGGCACTGGCACTGGTGCTGGTGCTGGTGGCATGCCCGATCTCAGCACTCTGATGAACAACCCTATGGTTGCTCAGATGGCACAGCAGATGTACGTGCTCACCACATGCGTTTTACGTACTAACGTAACCCAGGATGCAAAATGGCGGCCTTGAGCAACTAATGAACAACCCTATGTTGCGCCAGATGGCGGAGAACTTTGGATCCAGTGGTCAGATGCCCGATGTTCGAGCAATGATGAACAACCCACAACTCCGTCAGTACGTGTTCAGATGAAAAGTGTGCGCGCCGCAAGCTAACAGAGACAGGATGGCCCAGCAGTTTATGGGTGGTATGGGCGGTGGTGCACCCCGTCATTAAATGCGTGCGTGCTGCGCACCCGTAACATGCAATCAGTCCGATAGTCAAGCAGCGAGTTAGAGAAGGCACACCTGCATGATGGCATGATCGATTCCACCAAATAACGCACTCTAACTCCGTAGATTTCCGTCGCGCGGTTGCAACGCCCACACGTAGGGGCTATGTGATTCGGTCGGTAGAATAGAGGCGCACAATACACATATCACGTGTTTGGCCCGAGCGAATGGGCGAAAAGCGAATAAACGTAAGATACCGTCCGTGTCTAAGTCGCTGAAGTCTACGCTAGCCGGAATCTTCACATCGTCGACTGACATTAACAAGACGTACAAACCATGTCGAGAGAAGCAGTGTATGTACGACGACCGATAGTAGACAGGCTGGAATTACTCACACGCCATGTTCGGGTTGATTGCAGAGCGGACATTGGTCTGATTGGTATGTACTAGGGCCATGGACGATGCAGCGGCGCGATGGCTAGTGGCCACCCAATGCAAAGACTCTAACACACAAACAGGCCTTGCTGTGATGGGTCAGAACCTCATCCTGAATATGAACGGTATGTATGCATGGCACTGATCTTACGCATAAGACAAGGGATTCACTGTGGCTGCATACAACCGGACCACAAGCAAGGTGGACGATTTCCTTGCGAACGAAGCAAAGGGCACGAATGTGGTTGGCGCACACTCGATTGAGGAGTTTGTTTCGCTGCTCAAACGTCCACGCAAGGTCATCTTGCTTGTCAAGGCTGGTCCTGCTGTTGATGCATTCATCGAACAGCTTGTGCCTCACCTTGAGAAGGGTGATATTATTATTGACGGTGGCAACTCACACTACCCTGACACGGAGCGCCGATGCAAAGAGATCGAGGCGAAGGGCCTACTTTTCGTTGGCAGCGGCGTGTCGGGCGGTGAAGAGGGTGCCCGCCACGGCCCATCGCTGATGCCGGGAGGTAGTGAGGCTGCATGGCCATCACTCAAAGAGATCTTCCAAAAGACAGCTGCGCAAACTGACGGCGAGCCTTGCTGTGACTGGGTCGGTGATGGCGGTGCTGGTCATTACGTTAAAATGGTCCACAATGGCATTGAGTATGGAGACATGCAGCTCATCACAGAGGCTTATTGGATTCTGAAGCAAGGCTTGGGCCTGCGCGAAAGCGAAATCGCTCACATTTTCAAGAAGTGGAATAAGGGTGTGCTGGACTCGTTCCTTATCGAAATCACAAGCGACATTCTCGCTTACAACGACGACGATGGCGAGCCGATTGTTACCAAGGTGCTCGACAGCGCCGGCCAGAAAGGCACAGGCAAATGGACTGCGATGAACGCGCTGGAACTTGGCCAGCCCGTGACACTTATTGGCGAGGCCGTGTTTGCTCGCTGCCTTAGCTCGTTGAAGAGCGAGCGTCAACGCGCTGCGAAGATCCTGACTGGCGCGAAGCCACGTGCTTTTGAGGGCAACAAGTCGCAATTCATCGACGACCTTGAGCAAGCGCTCTATGCATCCAAGATCGTGTCATATGCTCAAGGTTTCATGCTTATGCGCGAGGCTGCTAAGGAGTACAACTGGAAGCTCAATAACCCGTCGATTGCGCTTATGTGGCGCGGCGGCTGCATCATCCGCTCCGTGTTCCTCAAGGATATTACGAACGCCTTCCGTAAGGACCCTCAACTTGAAAACCTTCTGTTTGATGACTTTTTCTCTCACGCGATCAAGAAAGCAGAAGACGGCTGGCGCCGTATCGTTGCCCAGGCTGTATTATGGGGTGTCGCGACGCCGGCATTCTCGTCAGCTCTTGCATTCTTCGACGGTATTCGATCGGAAACACTCCCTGCTTCTTTGCTGCAGGCCCAGCGTGACTACTTTGGCGCCCATACGTTCAGAGTCATGCCTGGCAAGGAGAATGACCGTCTCAAGGCTGGAGAGGACATTCATATCAATTGGACTGGCCGCGGCGGTAACGTGTCAGCTTCGACATACCAGGCATAAGTATATGTGCGTACTTGTATAGCTGGAATAAAAGAATCTATTTGTATGGACATTATTTTCGTCGCACTGGCGGTTTGCGCAGCGGCATCGCAGCGATATGGACGTGAGGAGTGGCGACAGGCCCAGTTGCTAGGCGGTTCGTTCGGTCCGCAAGCGGTCGTGCAGGCGAGGTAGTTATTGATGCTGCCGTTCCATTCTTCCCAGCTAGGACCCCTGACGAGGGCGCCGTGGATACTGACTGATGGGCTGCCGCTGGCGCTGCCACGGTCTTCATTCTGTGGGGACTCAATGATATGAAAGTGAGATCCATATCATCTGAAGACGATGGCGATTCCGCACGCACTGACGTCGGTCCATGAAGTGCTGCAGAAGTGTTCGAGCGTCTTGAGGTGCTAGCGGCGCCAACACTTGGATTACTCGGCATGTCAACGCGGACGGACAAGTGACCTTGCAAGAGTTTTGACGCATTGGGTCCGAGCTGTAGATAGTAGTTCGCGAACCGTTGGAATCTTGTCTTGCTCGAGTACTCTGCCAGGACCTTTTGGTTCAGCAAATGGTCGACAAGTCGCCGAACTTGATCGTCCGAATAATGAGCACCCGAGCCGTGGTACAGATTGTGATGGTGACCGTGGTCTTTGACTTCCTTTCTCTGACTTCCGCGGAATACATTGACGAAATGGATTCTCGTGAAGCGGGGAGGCGAGTTTCGCTGCTGGCGTTGTTGTGTGATGAGTTTCACCATGTTTGCAAAGTCTTTGGCTGATGTGGTCATATCCACGCAGTGAGCGGGGCTTCGCTGGCAATTGTCACAGCTGGCATGGCAGAGCTTGGGGTCGAACTTCTCACCAAAATACTTGAGAATATTCGTGCGACGGCACTCTGTGAGTGATTCACAGAACGTGCGCACCTGGTACAAGCTTTTGATTTGCAGTCGTTTTTGCTCAGCAGACGCATCGGGCGACTCGTCAATCATGGCCTCAAGCTTGCGACTGTCTTCCATAGACCAGAAGAGTATACAGTCCGACCATTTGCCATCGCGACCAGCGCGTCCCGTCTCTTGGTAGTATCCTTCAAGACTTTTTGGCATGGAATGGTGGATCACGAATCGGACATCGGCTTTGTCGATCCCCATCCCAAACGCAATGGTAGCAACAATGACCTTGAATGTGCCTGCTTCCCATCCCTCTTGTATGCGCAGTTTGTCTTCGATATTCAATCCCGCATGGAAGTGACGCGCTTGAATCCCGTACTTGTTGCCGAGGTCTGTCGAAACATTCTCGCAGTCTCGACGCGAGAGACAATAGATGATGCCACACTCATTCGCATGGTGCTTTTGAATAATTGCCGCGATGGTTTCCAGCGTTGCACTGCCTCGCATCTTCGGACACACCTTGTACGTCAGATTCGGGCGGTTGAACGACTGCCGCAGTACGAGTGCATTTCGCATGCCAAGGCTCTGCTGGATGCTTTGAACCGTATCAATACGTGCCGTCGCAGTGAGTGCCATGATTGGGACCGTGGGATATGTCTTGCGCAGCAAATTCAATCGCACATAATCGGGCCTGAAATCATGACCCCACTGGTCCACACAGTGAGCCTCGTCGATCACAAAGCGTGCGAGCTGATGTGTCTGGTATAGGTGCTGTAAAAGCTGCGAGGCCAAGCGCGACTTGCTGATAAACTCTGGCGTCACATAAAGAAGTCGTACATTGATGTTCTTGCGCAACAGTTCAGAGCTTGCATACCTTCGGTCAGCGTCGGACATGTCACCAGTAATAGCCATCGCTGGCACATCTTTACGCAACAGGCTTTTGACTTGGTTATGAATTAGTGCAAGAAGGGGGGACACAACCACAGTCAAGCCGTTAGTTCGACCTAGCGTAATTGTCGATGGAAGCTGATAGCAAAGACTCTTGCCACCACCAGTCGGCATGAGGCAAAATACATCGCGCCCCGAAAGTGTAGCGTTGATCGCTTCAAGCTGGTCAGCGCGGAACTCCTTCAGGAGGAAGATGTGATGTAGAGAGTGTCGGACCTGATCGTCCCATGGATAGAATAGAGTCGAGGAAGTGGGTTTGATTGGGCTTTGTTCAGATAGTGATGCAGATGGTGGCGCTTTGTTGCCTGCGCCTGTAGTTGTCGGTGTGGATGTGGGTATCTCCATCTGCACCAAGTCCTCATCGGGTATCAACATATCAAAATCATCGTCGTCATCAATATCATCTTCATCGAGAAGGTCAACTGATTCAGGCTCATGCTGCGACGGCACGGTCTGTGGCTGTGATGAAGACAAAAGCATAGAGGGTGAGGATGTCAATTGGGGCGTGGCTAATGGTGAATTCACAGGCTGCCCCCTTGATTTGAGTTCGTCCTCGATTGCACTCATTCGCGAGGCACAAAGCTGTTCTTCAATCTTGAGATAGTCAATGCTATCATTGAACAGTCCATCCCCACAGACAATAGAAGCACGTTTTTCCATTGCATGTAAACGCACCTGCTTCAAATGCGTGTATCGGTGACAAAGCTCCTCCAGACCCATGGACGACCAACGTGGACTTGGGATGGAGCCAGACGCCATGAATGTGGATCCCTGAGAAGAAGAGTCAGATCTCAGAACAGAATTGCGTCCTTCTTGGAAAGCACAGATTTTATCTTGTGAATCGAGAAGTGCAAAGTCCGAAGCTGGTGCCTGAGCGGGTGTCTGGACCAAGGATGATGCGTGTGGCGGTCTATTATCAGACACAGACACCTTCGCTGGGCCAGAATTGGTTAATTCACAAACCTTTTTACACCTCTCAGGCGAAGCATGCGTGTGTTCTGTTTTCGAGGGACTCGGTGGACGCTTCTTACCACGGTTATCTATCGTCGTCGAGCATACTGACTCCGACGATGCTGGCGGCGGGCTTGACAACGCTGGAACAGTCGGTAGGGATGGAGAAGGCACGAAATCATGCGTTTCCACAAACCTAAACCTGGGCATGTGTTGACGCAAGTTGAGGGAAGGAGCGTGAGCTGCTGCAGCTCATGAACAACGCGTCTCAAAGGAACGTTACGAGTGATGGACATCTAAACGCGCGCGCGTCGCGACGAACGTCGAAAGTTCGTCACGTGAATATGCCACAGCCCGCCACAAGAGGAAGCGAGGTAGGCTAAGAGTAGTTGAATTTCCTGAGATTTGAGGCTCCGAATTGCGTGGGCCGATCATTCAGTTCCAAACCAAATTGCCACATTCACACACCTCGCACACTGGCATATTCGGACGTGCAGGGGATGCACCACGCATGAGGGAACATCGATTGGGCACTAGCAGGGAGTGCACACCGTCATGGTGCTCCGATTCTCAGTCGCCATCTGTTTCTTTGACACCAGAACTGGATGGGTCGAACTTGACGCAATCAGACGAGCAAAGCCGACGATGCACACCTGCGCCTGCACGGTGTTCTGCAGCTCTACCCGGAGGTGACTGGGACACACTTGTACAGGATTTACATATGCTGTATCCACACCAAGATTCTGATAGTATAGCTGCAGCTGCGAGTGATGGGACAGCAGAGAAAAGGGACTTTCAGCTTCAAGCAGACGTGCCAACGTCTGACTGGATTTCTTCATTCACGGACACCCCCGCATTATTGACACACGTCAATGATACCCAAAGTATGAAGCGGACTGCAGCTGATGACAGTAGCAGCGCGATGCTTGAACTATGTCAACCTGCCAAGCGTCAACGCGTGCGACCGATTGGTGCGCGCCCAATTTTAGCATCCGGGTACCAAGTACCTGCTCTCTTGCCAATGGATCCCAGAGCTATTTCTAATGATATGAAAAGACCTGCTGCTGTGCGTGCTTGGCTCCTCGAGCGCCGAGCCCTCCTTCAAAAAGCTCATGATGACGTTTACAAAGATATGACGGGCCTTAAAAGTGATCAAGCACATTATGCAGAATTGCGCAAGCTTCTTAGTGATCGTATATGTACGTTACGGAAGCGACGGGGACAAACGATTTCGGACGTGCCTTTCGAACAGACTAATAACCACGTTGATGGCATAGGAGTTGGCATGGACGTTGTTGATGATATTGGAAGTGTCGGCGTGGACGTGAATGAGCTAGACGATGGCATATGGAATGCATCGAATGTCTCATCTGTTGCCGATTTATTGGAGAAGAACATCCTATGCCTGTAAAATGAACAAGAAATGGAACTTCAGACACATAAGCAAATGTGAACGTTCATGATGTACATTGCATCTATTTTAGAAAATGAATGATACCTACCGGTGCCTATATATATATATATATGTTTGTATGTATGTATGTGTCTATGTGCATGTAGAGCGGTCATGCTCTCTGTTCTGGAATAGATTTTATACGCAGTTATGTCTGTCATGTGTGAGTGAGCGAGCGTCATTGTCAGTGTCAGTGCGAGCGTGTATGTGTGTGTGTGGCGATGATGAATGCGCGGATAAAAATGAGTGACTGCGAAAGAATAGGAGCAAAGATACATCACGACGCCGATGCAAGCGCAGATGTCAAAAAAAGCACACACACACACACACACACACACTTTCTCTCTCTCTTTCTCCAAATCACAACACACTACAACGCTTACGCCGTAGCAAAGCGCCTTTCGTCCATTTCTTAGAGCCAAAAACTTCCTTAAAGAAGCCTGGAATACTTCTTGTACACCATCACCTGTTTTGGCAGAGCATTCGATATATCGTCGAGCTTCAATCTC